>NC_056731.1:1784411143-1784468643 GCF_019279795.1 Protopterus annectens
GGCTCACTGCTGCTTTTCCACTGTGAGTAACATTTCTGCAGTTTGTTCTAAGTAGTGGGGATATTTGTAGCATTTCCATATTCAGGCTTGTATTTGGGCCTAATGTTTGTGGAGGCTGTGTGTCTGAGCACATAATTCAGGGACATCTTGTTTTAGCCAAAGCCATCAGGCATTTCAGTGAGAGAGAATTATTTGAGGTCATTGGCTGACTGAGGTCTCCTGGACTACAGCTTAGACTAAGCACCTCATTGGTTCTTTTGAGATTTCTTTCTTAAAAACTGTCTCAGGTTTCAACTTTCTGTTACCTAAGAAGCTCAGTTGTGAGTGTTCTGCCATTTTACAGTAAGCTAATCGAAGGAAGGACACTCAGCAAACTCGGAGCTATAATATATAACATTAAGTATCCTGTTTTTTGTTTATTTTGTTCTTTATTTCTTTGTTGTTTATAGCACTTTGTTTAGCTAGTTTCACTGTGTGTGAGGTATTAACTGGAAATTGTCCACTCTTATTAAGCATCTGTTGGGTTGTTTGTTTATGATAACTTGTTGCAGTTAAACTCTTTTTTCTAGTGGCTCCTTTAGCTGTTTAAAACTTTCATTTAAAGGCTCACTGCTGCTTTTCAGCTGTGAGTAACATTTCTGTAGTTTGTTCTAAGTAGTGGGGATATTTGTAGCATTTCCATATTCAGGCTTGTATTTGGGCCTAGTGTTTGTGGAGGCTGTGTGTCTGAGCACATAATTCACGAACATCTTGTTTTAGCCAAAGCCATCAGGCATTTCAGTGAGAGAGAATTGTTTGAGGTCATTGGCTGACTGAGGTCTCCTGGACTACAGCTTAGACTAAGCACCTCATTGGTTCTTTTGAGATTTCTTTCTTAAAAGCTGTCTCAAGTTTCAACTTTCTGTTACCTAAGAAGCTCAGTTGTGAGTGTTCTGCCATTTTACAGTGAGCTAATCGAAGGAAGGACACTCAGCAAACTCGGAGCTATAATATATAACATTAAGTATCCTGTTTTTGTTTATTTTGTTCTTTATTTCTTTGTTGTTTATAGCACTTTGTGTACTGTGTATTTTTTCTAGCTAGTTTCACTGTGTGTGAGGTATTAACTGGAAATTGTCCACTCTTATTAAGCATCTGTTGGGTTGTTTGTTTATGATAACTTGTTGCAGTTAAACTCTTTTTCTAGTGGCTCCTTTAGCTGTTTAAAACTTTCATTTAAAGGCTCTCTGCTGCTTTTCAGCTGTGAGTAACATTTCTGCAGTTTGTTTCCCACCCTACCTCCCTCCCTGTTAGTATAGTGTTTTTATAGTTGGTGGCTTTGCAGTTGCCCGCCCCTAGTGTAAATTTGATCTGGGACCCTCCTCCCAGTCTAGTGTCATTACCTCATTCTACCCAGTACAGGGAGAGCATTTGAGAAGGCCAATCAGCTTAGTTTCTGCTACTCCTTTCTCTCTTTCCTTTCTCTCTTTCCACAAAAAAAAAAAAAAAAAATGTATCTGCTTTTACTGTATTTGTGTTTTTTCCTACTTTATTTTGCTTTTGCATCATCTTAAAAGTACTCAGTTGTATTTATTACTGCTTGGTGTAACTCATTCTAAGCCTTTTAGTTTAAGCACCTGGGCTTCAGACCAGTTTTACATTAAGAAGGTTTGTGGTCTGCACTGTAGTGGCAGAACAGGTAGCTTACATCCTTCTAAGTTGGGAACTGCTGATTGAGGGCTCAGTGTCTGTTATTCTAAAAGTGTATTAATTCTGGTTTAAGCACTTGGGATTGAGGCCAGTTATTTTACATTAAGAGGATTCGTGTTCTGCACTCTTGTGGGAGGAGAGGCTGGACTCTGTCCTTCTGAGCTGGGAATTTCTGGTTAAAGGCTTATAGTGCCTGCATATTTGAACTGCTTCTTACTGAAATTGGTACACCTTGTTTGCTGTAGCATAGACTAGATCCAGACCTGCTGAATCTAGCTTTGTTTGTATAACTTGAACACTAATCCAGGCATTCTTTAAAGTATTCAGTTGTATTTATTACTGCTGGTAGTAACTTGATTAAAGTGTAGCTATCATTTCTACGTCTTTTGGATTAAGCACTTGGGCTTCAGACCAGTTGTTTTACATTAGGAAGGTTTGTGGCCTGCACTTTGGTGGCAGGACAGGTAGCTTACATCCTTCTATGTTGGGAACTGCTGATTGAGAGCTCAGCGTCTGTTATTCTAAAAGTGTATTAGTTCTGGTTTAAGCACGGGCTTCAGGCCAGTTGTTTTACGTTAAGAAGGATTGCGGTCTGCACTCTTGTGGGAGGAGAGGCTGGACTCTGCCCTTCTGAGCAGGGAATTTCTGGTTAAAGGCTTATAGTGCCTGCATATTCTAACTGTTTCTTACTGAAATTGGTACACTTTGTTTGCTGTAGCATAGACTAGATCCAGGCCTGCTGAATCTAGCTTTGTTTGTATGCTTGTTGTTTGTTTATTTCCCTGAAATGCTAATTCCACCTAAAACGCGGCCTTTTAGCACTTCTGTGGATCCCTAGTGATATCTGCTTTGCTTACTGTACTTATTTCCTTGTTTCACTTGAAAGAAAGTTACTGTTTGTCGTTTTTGCATTTAAGTTACCTGTAACACATTGCATTTAAGTTACCTGGCACTTGCTCACTAAAGCAATTATATAAGTCAGCTCTAAAAAATTAAAAGCACTACACCCTCACAAACTCCCTTGAGTACCTTGTTCCCCATTGGCCCTTTTTTCAATTATAAAGGAATTCCCAATACTATTCTAGCATGTCCAAAGGTCAGTTGTCAATCTCCTCTCCGGTCCAGCTGGTGAATCTGGGAATCTTGAGGCAATGTTACAACTGCCTCATGTACACAGACAACCCTCTCCTCCTCCCAACAAATTCCAACACATGTGAGAGATGCAACCATATAGCCAAACTGGAGGCTAAGCTCTCTCAACTCAGTACTGGTGTAACCAGTCAGAAGGAGAAGGAAACCACACTCACTACAATTCCAGTCTCACATAGACCTACCAAGACAACAAACCAAACACATAAACACACAAAATCATACTCGGAGGCTCTAAATAAAAATCTGCCTAAGCAGCAGAGACCTCCAAAGCAGACACCCAAGCAACCGCTACCCCAAAACAAAACACGTGCAACACATAGCTCACAAAGCCAGTGAGCCGAACAGTCACAGCCCTTAAGGCTAAACAACACACCTGATGCACTTGTAATAGGTGACTCTATCGTCAGGCACACTGACGTCCTGCTCACCAGGCTGAACAAGAAGGTCACGGTGAGCTGCCTGTCGGGCGCTAGGATCCGCCACATAACACAAGCACTCAGGTCACTCCAAGGCAAGTACAAATATGACTCAGTCATTGTCCATGCTGGTGTGAATGACCTGAGACGTACCTCCCTGGACTACATGAAAAGAGACATAGAGGAGCTCTCTGAGCATGTAGCACAGGCCGGTATGACCATGACCTTGAGTAGCATCTTACCCTCACCAAGAATGATGCCACAATATGAAGACAAGATGATCAATTTCAACAATTGGCTTAAGTGTTGGTGTCATTCAAAGGGGATCCAATGCCTGTCAGCCTGGGATGACATGCTCGACAAGCCACGATGCTTCGCTAGGGACAGCTTGCACCTGTCACCCCTGGGCTTTCGGATATTGGCAAAGGCTCTTGCTACCCCCATAGTGCCTTTTTTAGGCAAAGCTCAAAAGACAAACCCACCTCCATAGGTATCAAAAGGGATAAGAAACTAAGAGTAATGCTACTCAACGCCAGAAGTCTAAACCTCAAGATGCACGCACTCGAAACTCTCCTTAGCATGGAGAACATCGATATCTGTGCAGTAACAGAAACCTGGTTCAAGGCTCCCAAGAGCACCCCAGCACTACCAGGTTATACCTCATACCATGCTTTTCGGCCCCAAAACTTGGACCGAACCACAAAAGGAGGGGGAGTATCAATATTCATCAAAGATACCCACACCTCCAGGTTGGTGGCACAGCACGAAGCATCAGAGACTATCCATGTGCAACTAACTGTGGGTAAAACTGCCTTCCAGTTTATAGCCTGCTACAGACCACCCTCCCAAACACAGGAATCCCACTCGGCCTTCCTGAGAATACTGGAAAATATGAAGGTCTCTCCAAACACCATTATATTGGGTGACTTCAACTATCCAAACATAGACTGGGAGCATTACTCTAGCTCCAACACCCTAGCCCAAAGGTTCCTAGAATTTATAAACTCAAATGCTATGGAACAACTTGTTACCACTCCCACAAGAGGGGAAAACATACTGGACCAGATCATCACCAACATGGGGACACTATGCTCCAGACCAGAAGTGTATCCCTCACTGGTAAGATCAGACCATAAACTAATCTCACTGGATTTTCACATCCTGACCCCACCCCCTGCCCAGAAAACCACAGTGAAAAACTTCTCTAAAGCAAATTTCACATGCCTCAAAACCGAGGCGAAATCCTTCAAAGCCCCCGGGCCTGTGGAAAATACGGCCCAGACCGCAGAATCCTTTATAAACGCATTCTATGAACACCTTCAGGAATGCATGGATCATGCAATCCCAAATAAAACCAAGACCCAATCCTCCAAAGGCAGACGTCCTGTCTTTTGGACCCCAGCCATAAACAAACTATTCAATAGAAGGAGGAAGCTACTACATGATAGAGCAAAATCCCAAAAAGGGAAGGCATCTCTGATCAGTATTAGCAAAAACTACGGGCACTCATAAAATCGTCGAAGGCCAGCTTCGAGAGAAAAATTGCACAGGACACTAAGGATAATCACAAGGCTTTCTTTAGTTATGTTAGGAACCTGGGTGGGAATTCCCAGATATGCTCAGAATTAGTCCAAAATGACAAAAAATACACTGAGCCCACAGACATTGCCAACATCCTAGCTGACAGGTTCAGTGCAAACTTCTCCCCTCCCACAAAAGGGCAAATATCTATCCCAACAGAGTGCTGCCCCTGACATCTCAGATGCTCAGGTAAGAGCCGCCTCTCCAAAGCAAAACACAGCATCAATGGGACCAGATGGTGTCCCTGGCTGCCCTACATGAACTCCAAGAAGAGCTAAACCCAAACATAAAACTACTGTTCAATCTTAGCCTTACTACAGGATATGTACCCAAGAGTGGCGACAGCAACAGTGGTCCCTCTCCACAAAGGTGGTGCCTCAACGGATCCTGGAAACTATCGCCCCATAAGCCTGACTAGCTTGGTCTGCAAAGCTATGGAAAGGATCATCATGGACGTCATAAATAAAGATATTGGGGACCTACAGACACTGGATCCTACCCAGTTTGGCTTTGTTAAGGGCAGATCCTGCCTCTTAAACCTGGTCGATTTCTTTGAAACAGTCACCAAGGCCATTGACGAGGGGAAGGTGGTCCACACAGCCTACCTGGACCTCAAAAGCCTTCGATACAATACCCCACTCGGGCATTATAGATAAGCTCACAAGCTTAAATATAAACCCCTATGTCACTAGATGGGTTGCAAACTGGCTCAAGGACAGAACCCACATGGTTAGAATTGCTGTTGCCATGTCAGACTCCAAACCAGTTACAAGTAGCGTCCCACAAGGCTCAGTCCTGGGACCTCTCTTGTTCGGTATATATTTCTCGGCAGTACAGGCCAACACGGAAGGACTGTGGCTGACCAAGTTCGCAGATGACTGCAAACTGGGTGCCATAATTAACACTCCAGCCGACACAAGCATCCTCCAAACGGGCCTCATAGAAACAGACAACTGGTGCCAGAGCCATGGCCTCAAGCTAAACACCAAAAAGTGTACAGTCATCCCCTTTGGCAAAAACAAAGTGCCCACAAATTACCACATAGGTGGTAATCCATTAAGTACAGAAGAAGTCATTAGAGACCTGGGGACCCAAGTTGATAGCAATCTCTCATTTGACAACCACGTGGCCAAAGTGGTTAGAAAAACATTTTATGTAGCCCACCTAATCATGAAGGGATTCACATCTAGATCAGGGGAGGTCATCGTGCCTCTTTACTCATCCCTCATCAGGCCCATAATTGAGTACAATGCCCCTTTTGGGATGTACCTTACCAGACACCTGCAGCAACTGGAAAGACCCCAAAAGTACCTCACCAACAGGATCAAAGGGCTCAAACAGATGCCTTATGCTGCCCGGTTAAAGAAACTCCAGCTCTACTCAGTGGCATACCACCTGCTCAGAGGCGATCTGTGCCTGACGTATAAAGCCATGTCCAACCCGGAATTAATGGACTTGCTGCACCTCAGAAAATCCAAATCCCATCGAGCTACACGCTCGAGAGACTTGAACCTCAGCACTGAAATAAATAGGACATGCTGGAGGGACAGATACATAACCCAGAGGCTCCCTTCACTCTGGAATAAAATCCCAGTCCAGATTAGGCAGAGTCCCACATTGACTCTCTTCAAGAGGAATGTTGATGAGTGGCTGGGAGATCGTAGGTTTACCCCGGCTATCACTTCTGTGTCACTGTTAGACAGAGGCACAGCATACTAACCTCAAAAAAAGGCATAGCAAAATTAGTTTAAAATGGGTTGCGAAAGCCAAACACACTCTGGCTAGGCTTATAAATGCCCTAGGGCAGATAGCCTAGTATGAACCTATGAACCTATATGTATATATACATACATATATATATCTACCTATCTATATATATACATATATATATATATAGATATATATATATAGATATATATAGATATATATATATGTATATATATATATATATATATATATATATATATATATATATACACATGTCCAAATGAAATACAACTGCGATGGTCATCCTCCTTCATAATGGAGGACCTCCAACAGAAATTAGAAACTACAGACCCATTAGTCTGACTAGTCTTATCTGCAAAGCCATGAAAAGAATTATTTTGGAAATTATCAGCAAGAATATAGAGCACTACAGATAGGTTCATAGGTTCATAGGTTCATACTAGACTATCTGCCCTAGGGCATTTATAAGCCTAGCCAGAGTGTGTTTGTCTTTCGCCACCCATTTTAAATTAATTTTGCTATGCCCTTTTTCGAGGTTAGTATACTGTGCCTCTGTCTAACAGTGACACAGAAGTGATACCCGGGGTAAACCTACGATCTCCCATCCACTCATCAAGATTCCTCTTGAAGAGAGTCAATGAGGGACTCTGCCTAACCTGGACTGGGATTTTATTCCATAGTGAAGGGAGTTTCTGGGTTATGAATCTGTCCCTCCAGCATGTCCTATTTATTTCAGTGCTGAGGTTCAAGTCTCTCGAGTGTGTAGCTCAATGGGATTTGGGTTTTCTGAGGTGCAGCATGTCCATTAATTCCGGGTTGGACATGGCTTTATACGTCAGGCACAAATCGCCTCTGAGCTGGCGGTATGCCACTGAGTAGAGCTGGAGTTTCTTTAACCGGGCAGCATATGGCATCTGTTTGAGTCCTTTGATCCTCTTGGTGAGGTACTTTTGGGTTCTTTCCAGTTGCTGCAGGTGTCTGCTAAGGTACATCCCAAAAGAGACATTGTACTCAATTATGGGCCTGATGAGGGATGAGGGATGAGTAAAGAGGCACGATGACCTCCCCTGATCTAGATGTGAATCCCTTCATGATTAGGTGGGCTATATAAAATGTTTTTCTAACCACTTTGGCCATGTGGTTGTCAAATGAGAGATTGCTATCAACTTGGGTCCCCAGGTCCCTAATGACTTCTTCTGTACTTAATGGACTACCACCTATGTGGTAATTTGTGGGCACTTTGTTTTTGCCAAAGGGGATGACTATACACTTTTTGGCGTTTAGCTTGAGGCCATGGCTCTCGCAGCAGTTGTCTGTTTCTATGAGGCCCTTTTGGAGGATGCTTGTGTCAGCTGGAGAGTCGATTATGGTGCCCAGTTTGCAGTCATCTGCGAACTTGGTCAGCCACAGTCCTTCCATGTTGGCCTGTACCTCCGAGAAATATATACCAAACAAGAGAGGTCCCAGGACTGAGCCTTGTGGGATGCCACTTGTAACTGGTTTGGAGTCTGACATGGCTCCAGCAATTCTAACCATGTGAGTTCTGTCCTTGAGCCAGTTTGCAACCCATCTAGTGACATAGGGGTTTATATTTAAGCTGGTGAGCTTATCTATAATGCCCGAGTGGGGTATTGTATCGAAGGCTTTGCAGGTCCAGGTAGGCTGTGGACCACCTTCCCCTCGTTAATGGCCTTGGTGACTGTTTCAAAGAAATTGACCAGGTTTAAGAGGCAGGATCTGCCCTTAACAAAGCCGAACTGGTTAGGATCCAGTGTCTGTAGGTCCCCGATATCTTTATTTATGAGGTCCATGATGATCCTTTCCATAGCTTTGCAGACCAAGCTAGTCAGGCTTATGGGGTGATAGTTTCCAGGATTCGTTGAGGCACCACCTTTGTGGAGAGGGACCACTGTTGCTGTACGCCACTCTTTGGGTACATATCCTGTAGTAAGGCTGAGATTGAACAGTAGTTTTATGTTTGGGTTTAGCTCTTCTTGGAGTTCATGTAGGATGCAGCCCGGGACACCGTCTGGTCCCATTGATGCTGTGTTTTTTGCTTTGGAGAGGGTGGCTCTTACCTGAGCATCTGAGATGTCAGGGGGGCAGCACTCTGCTGGGATAGATATTTGCCCTTTTGGTGGGGAGTGGGAGGGGAGTTTGCGCTGAACCTGTCAGCTAGGATGTTGGCAATGTCTGTGGGTTCAGTGTATTTTTTTGTCATTTTGGACTAATTCTGAGCATATTTGGGAATTCCCACCCAGGTTCCTAACATAACTAAAGAAAGCCTTGTGATTATCCTTATTGTCCTGTGCAATTTTTCTATTGAAGCTGGCCTTAGACAATTTTATGAGTGCCCGTAGTTTTTTGCTAATACTGATCAGAGATGCCTTCCCTTTTTGGGATTTTGCTCTCTCATGTAGTAGCTTCCTCCTTCTATTGTATAGTTTGTTTATGGCTGGGGTCCACCAGACAGGACGTCTGCCTTTGGAGGATTGGGACTTGGTTTTATTTGGGATTGCATGATCCATGCATTCCTGAAGGTGTTCATAGAATGCGTTTATAAAGGATTCTGCGGTCTGAGCCATATTTTCCACAGGCCCGGGGGCTTTGAAGGATTCCACCTCGGTTTTGAGGAGTGTGAAATTTGCTTTAGAGAAGTTTTCACTGTGGTTTTCTGGGCAGGGGGTGGGGTCGGGATGTGAATATCCAGTGAGATTAGTTTATGGTCTGATCTTACCAGTGAGGGATACACTTCTGGTCTGAAGCATAGAGTCCCCATGTTGGTGATGATCAGGTCCGGTATGTTTTCCCTTCTTGTGGGAGTGGTAACAAGTTGTTCCATAGCATTTGAGTTTATAAATTCTAGGAACCTTTGGGCTAGGGTGTTGGAGCTAGAGTAATGCTCCCAGTCTATGTTAGGGTAGTTGAGTTCACCCAATATAATGGTGTTTGGAGAGACCTTCATATTTTCCAGTGTTCTCAGGAAGGCCGAGTGGGGTTCCTGGGTTGGGAGGGTGGTCTGTAGCAGGCTATAAATTGGAAGGCAGTTTTACCCACTGTTAGTTGCACATGGATAGTCTCTGTTGCTTCGTGTTGTGCCACCAACCTGGAGGTGTGGATATCTTTGACGAATATTGATACTCCCCCTCCTTTTGTGGTTTGGTCCAAGTTTTGGGGCCGAAAAGCATGGTATGAGGTATAACCTGGTAGTGCTGGGTTGCTCTCGGGAGCCTTGAACCAGGTTTCTGTTACTGCACAGATATCAATGTTCTCCATGCTAAGGAGAGTTTTGAGTGCGTGCATCTTGAGGTTTAGACTTCTGGCATTGAGTAGCATTACTCTTAGTTTCTTATCCCTTGTGATACCTATGGAGGTGGGTTTGTCTTTTGAGCCTTGCCTAAAAAAGGCACTATGGGGATAGCAAGAGCCTTTGCCAATATCCGAAGGCCCAGGGGTGACAGGTGCAAGCTGTCCCTAGTGAAGCATCCTTGCTCTGAGAGTGTTGATGGAGAAGTACAGAGAATGTCTGAAGGAGTTGCATTGTGTTTTTGTAGACTCAGAGAAAGCATATGACAGGGTGCCTAGAGAGGAGTTGTGATATTTTATGAGGAAGTCAGGAGTGTCAGAAAAGTATGTAGAGTGGTACAGGATATGTACGAGGGTAGTGTGACAGCGGTGAGGTCTGCGGTGGGAGTGACAGATGCGTTTAAGGTGGTGGTGGGGTTACATCAAGGATCAGCTCTGAGCCCTTTCTTATTTGCAATGGTGATGGACAGGTTGACAGACGAGATCAGACAGGAGTCCCCGTGGACTATGATGTTTGCAGATGATATTGTGATCTGTAGTGAGAGTAGGGAACAGGTGGAGGAGACCCTGGAGAGATGGAGATATTCTCTAGAGAGAAGAGGAATGAAGGTTAGCAGGACTAAGACAGAATATATGTGTGTGAATGAGAGGGAGGATAGATGAATGGTGAGGATGCAAGGAGTAGAGGTGGATAAGGTGGATGAGTTTAAATACTTGGGGTCAATAGTTTAGAGTAACGGTGAGTGTGGAAGAGAAGTGAAGAAGAGAGTACAGGCAGGATGGAGTGGGTGGAGAAGAGTGTCAGGAGTGATTTGTGACAGACGAGTACCTATAAGAGTGAAAGGGAAGGTCTACAAGAGGGTAGTGAGACCAGCTATGTTATATGGGTTGGAGACAATGGCATTGACAAAAAGGCAGGTGTTTGAGCTGGATGTGGCAGAATTAAAGATGTTAGGATTTGCACTGGGTGTGACAAGGGTGGACAGGATTAGGAATAAGTGTATTAGAGGGTCAGCCCAGGCTGGAAGGTTTGGAGACAAAGCCATAGAGTCACGATTACGTTGGTTTGGACATTTGCTGAGGAGAGGTGCTGAGTATATTGGGAAAAAGATGCTAAGGATGAAGCTACCAGGTAACAGGAAAATAAGAAGGCCTAAGATAAGGTTTATGGATGTGGTCAGAGAGGGCATGCAGGTGGTTGGTGTGACAGAACAAGATGCAGAGGACAGGAAGAAATGGAAACAGGTGATCTGCTGTGGCAACCCTTAATGGGAACAGCCGAAAGAAGATGAAGATGATGATCAGCAAGGATATAGAACACATTCACACACTGGATCCATCCCAGTTTAGTTTTGTCAAAGGAAGGCCATGCTTACCACATCTGGCGGACTTCTTTGAAAAGGTCACTAAGGCAATGGGTGAGAGGAATACTGTGCATACTGCCTAACTATATCTAGTTAAGGCATTTGATACAGCATGTCACTCAGGAATTGTCAATGCACTTACAGAACTAGGTATTAATCAATTTATAACATACTGGATATCCAGCTGACTTAGTGATAGGACCCTGGAGGTTAAAATCAGTGAGGCCACCTCCTACAAAAAGGCTGGTCATGAGTGGAGTCCTTCAGAGTTCTATGGTAGCCCCACTCCTCTTTTGTATCTCCACTGTGGATGTCAAAGCCAATGTCAAAGACCTCTGGCTAACCAAATTTGCAGATCATTGCAAACTGAGAGTAGTCACTGAATCCCCCCAAAATAAGAACACCATGGTCTAATACAGACAAACACTTGGTGTCAAAGACATGGCTTAAAACTCAGTGCCAAACAATGCATGATAGCACCTTTTGGGAAGGTTGCCATCCCGGGTAAGTATGTCATGAATACAATACCCTTAACATTTGATTCACTATACTGGGATCTGGGACCTCATGTAGACAGTAGTATAGCCTTTGACCAACATGTGTTCAAGGTAGTAAGAAAATCTTTCTATGTTGCTCAACATATGACCAAGAGCATGATGTCTAGGTAATCATACCACTGTACTTGGCTATCATCAGGTCCATTATACAGTATAATGCCCCTATGGTATATACCTGACCAGACACCTGGAGCAACTGGAATGTTCACAAAGGCTCTGTACAAAAAGATGACAGGGAGTAAACACAATGTCTTACACTGATCACCTCAAAGCCTTGTCTTTTTACTCAGTCTCATACTGACTTCTGAGGGAGGATCTTTGCCAGGCATATATGGTATCTTTTGATCTGCAAAACAAACAGCATCACAGTTACTAGATTAAAAGACCTAACTTTTGCTTACAACATAAATAGGACTTGAAACTGATATGTTTCTCAGATAATTTCCATTCTGTGGAACAGTATCCATGTCCATGTGAAGCAGAGTTCCTCTCTATCCCTATTTAAGAACCAGTTGGACCAATGGATTAATAATTAGAAATTCACCCCTAGTTTGTCTCCTATATCTGTGATAGATAGAGGCAGTCAGTAAATCATCCTCTATAAAAGAAATATAAATCAAATTTGTGGGTCACATTTGGGTTTCACAGCTAGGCCTTTAAGGGCCCTAGTTGTTGTTCGCCTAGTTTATACCTATAAATCCGTGAACCTTAGCACTCTAGAGTACCAACAAGGGTTGACTACCCTAAAAACCTGTAACACACAAACTCTTCTTAGAGATGTCAGAGCAGTGAGTGAAACAGACTACTAAGTAATGAACTATAAATCAGCCAGATGAGACAGTTTGAAAGGATAAATTGTTAACTTTAATTGAAATCCCGAGTAGGTACCACTTGTAGGTAGACTTAAATGTAAACCCCCCTTCAAGATCAGCTTGTCCAAAGACTGAGAAGGAAAGAGGAGAATCCATTGGCAGACATGCTGAAATGGACAAAAGATAAACCCTCATAGAATGGTAAAGAAACTATGAATAGGCCCTGCTTATTAGTGTGGTACTAACATTTTTTTTTCATTTACCAATATAAGATGTCCTAGTAGCAGGTGTCTTTGCCTCCTTTAACTCCTGTAGCATGTCATTCAAAAAAGAAAATAAAGAATAGAGATGCCTAAAGGGTATCCAAATGGAATCGTCCAGGCAGCAAGCTGAAGCTATTTGATATTGGGATGTATTACCTCCCTCCCCCAATCTTGTGTGAGTAGATCCATTGTGTGTGGAAGCTTGTGGGAATTTCCCTTGGCCAGTTCTTTAAGAAGGGAGAACCACTGTTGTCTGGGCCACAATGATCTTTGGGAAGTCCTTTTAAATCTTTAGAATGACCCTGGATATCAGTTGAAAGGGTGAAAAGGCATACAGGAATATTCCTGCCCAAGGGAATGAAAAGGCATCTGTTTTAAAGGCCTGCTTGCAAGGAACCCTGGAGCAGCATTTGTTCAGCTGTCTGTTTTGAAAGGAGATGGACAGATCTGCTTGAGAAGTTCTCCAAACTAGATCAATTCCTGGAAGATTTCCCATTTCACTTTTCATTCTGTTTCCATTCCTGATGGTCTGTCCCAGTCCTGTTCAGCTTATTAACCACTGCATTTTGCCCTAATGGAATGTAGATTTGGACAGTTAAACAGTCCTGAACTGTAACCTCCTAAGCCAGCATCGCCAGCCTCAGAGACTATAGGATCTGGTCCCTCCCTGTTTGTTTATGCACCACATCAGTGAGGAGTTGTCCGTGATCACTTGAATTGATCCTGGTGACAATAGATGGAAAACAGAATTGAGAAAATGAATAACATCCAACATCTCTTTCACATTGATGTACTCTGGCCTTTCCTGTTTGTTCCATAGACCTTGTACTTTTATCCCGCATGGATATGACTCCCCATCCAAAATGTGATGCAGCAGTTGTTACACATTATGCAGGGGATGTAAGAGGCAGAATTGAAAACTTGGGTTCAAGGATATCTGGTCGCTCCACCAAAGTAATTCTCTTTTCACAAAACCCAGCACTGGAATCTGAAAAGTCAGTGGGTGCTGATGCTGGGGTTTGGCAGTCTTTAGTAAATATTGAATTCTATTCATGTGAGATCTGTCAAAATAAATCATAACAGTCATAGATGTAATAAACCATAGAAACCTGAGATACTCCTTGGCTGAAGTCTTAGATTGGAGAAACTCGGAAACAGTTCCAGATACAGGTCTATTTTTTCTTGAGCAAGGAATGCCCTCTGCATGGAGATAGCCAAAAGGCATCCCATAAATGCTATCTTATCAGGTGAAATCAATGACTTTTTTTTTAATGTTGACCAAGAATCCTAGATAGAAAATGCCATGTCTTAACCATGTAATGAACTGCTATTGCTTTGACAAATACTTTGCAAAAATAAGAAAATCATCAAAATAAGGAAAAATGCAAATACCTTGCAGTCTGCAATGTGCTATCACAGGACCTAGACATTTTGTAAACACTCTTGGACTAGTAGATATCCCAAAGGGTAATGCAAAGAACTGATAATGTAACCATGACATAGATAAGCTTAGAAAACCTCTGAATTCTCTAGCAATAGCAATTTGATGATAAACATCTTTCAAATCTAGGTTACCAAAAATCTCAGAGAAGGAGGAGGAAGGATGAAAGGTAATAAGAGTTTGTAGGTTTACCATCATAATCTTTGGAACTTTCAAAAAATGATAAGTGATAAGGTCAAGATCTGGTCTCCAAGAGGCAGTGTAAACATTCTTGACTAAAAAATCTTCAACCAACTAACCTAAGAGAACTAGTTCTATGAACCCCATAGAAAGCATTTGGTAGATGTCTGTTTGAAACAGTGAAGTTTAATTTGGAGGATGAGGGGAGATCCCCTGAAAAGGAGGTAGGCTTTCCTACTGCCATCTGTTTACTCTCATGAATGATGTTTAAAACCCATTTGTCTGACACAATCTGATGCCAAATGGGAAGAGAAGATAAAGAACCAGAATCTGGGACAGGTTTGGTACGATGCAAGGAGGGGAGGGGAGGAAGAAAGAATGCTGCAAAAGTCATTCTGAATTACTGGAATGTCTCTTTTGCTTAAAAGGTTCATCCTTTTCCTTTGAATCCTCCTGCCATTTTTATCTGCTTGCTAGAACCTTTTGGACAGTTTGTTCAGCTTCTTGCAAAAGAAACCAGAGTTTGAAGCAATGTTACTAGCATGCTTAGAGAATCATAGCTGAAAAATATGAGCAACCCCCTGAATCAATTTGCCTGTCTGATCAAAGCTCTTGTGTAACTTCACAGGACCAAATAAAACCCCCTTATCCAAAAAAGAACTTAAAATTCCAGAGTGCAAACAGGATATATCTTCTGAAGAGGGAAAACAGGCAGTAATGCTTCTATTATGTCAAAAGAAGTCAACAAATACTTTATCACTTGAGACTGATAATTTAAAATTCTAAAAGCTAAAGTGATAGAAGGAGAAAAATTGTCTTCCCAAACCTGTCAATAGTTTTCCCATCCTTGTTAGAGGGAGATGGATTAGCATTAACAAGATTTTTTTGTTTTAGCAGGACGCGAGACAGAAACATCTGCAGGGTAAATCTGGGATGAGAAAACAAATACTTATAAGACTGAGTAACTTTATAAAGTCTGTATGACTTTTTAGGGATTGCCTGTTAAGTACTACAGAAGTGTAACTTGCTCTTCTAGTGCCCAGGGCCATTCTTCAATATGGAGTACCCCATCCCCAGCTCCCCAGCTCATCTGTAACTCTGGCTTTTCAACCCAGATCCATTCCCTCTTGCCACCATCTCAGCTCTTCATTAGAGGAACTAAAAAGAAAAACAAAGTCCATTCTGTGATCTGAAGCTTCCACCAAAAAGCAGAAGTGCCAGGTCCTAAGGTTCAAACAGCTTACCTCCTCACTCTCTCAGTGACCACAATGAAAAAGTCTGTTTTCAAAGCTGCTACTCCTTCCTTCACTCTGTGAGTGAAAAAAGTGCATTCTCTGAAATGGCACACCGATTTACATGAGGACTGGAGGATTGCATAAAAAAAAAAATTGTCAATTGGAATTGTCAATGCACTTACAGAACTAGGTATTAATCAATTTATAACATACTGGATATCCAGCTGACTTAGTGATAGGACCCTGGAGGTTAGAATCAGTGAGGCCACCTCCTACAAAAAGGCTGGTCATGAGTGGAGTCCTTCAGAGTTCTATGGTAGCCCCACTCCTCTTTGGTATCTCCACTGTGGATGTCAAAGCCAATGTCAAAGGCCTCTGGCTAACCAAATTTGCAGATCATTGCAAACTGAGAGTAGTCACTGAATCCCCCCAAAATAAGAACACCATGGTCTAATACAGACAAACACTTGGTGGCAAAGCCATGGCTTAAAGCTCAGTGCCAAACAATGCATGATAGCACCTTTTGGGAAGGTTGCCATCCCGGGTAAGTATGTCATGAATACAATACCCTTAACATTTGATTCACTATGCTGGGATCTGGGACCTCATGTAGACAGTAGCATAGCCTTTGACCAACATGTGTTCAAGGTAGTAAGAAAATCTTTCTATGTTGCTCAACATATGACCAAGAGCATGATGTCTAGGTAATCATACCACTGTACTTGGCTATCATCAGGCCCATTATACAGTATAATGCCCCTATGGTATATACCTGACCAGACACCTGGAGCAACTGGAATGTTCACAAAGGCTCTTTACAAAAAGATGACAGGGAGTAAACACAATGTCTTACACTGATCACCTCAAAGCCTTGTCTTTTTACTCAGTCTCATACTGACTTCTGAGGGAGGATCTTTGCCAGGCATATAGGGTATCTTTTGATCTGCAAAACAAACAGCATCACAGTTACTAGATTAAAAGACCTAACTTTTGCTTACAACATAAATAGGACTTGAAACTGATATGTTTCTCAGATAATTTCCATTCTGTGGAACAGTATCCATGTCCATGTGAAGCAGAGTTCCTCTCTATCCCTATTTAAGAACCAGTTGGACCAATGGATTAATAATTAGAAATTCACCCCTAGTTTGTCTCCTATATCTGTGATAGACAGAGGCAGTCAGTAAATCATCCTCTATAAAACAAATATAAATCAAATTTGTGGGTCACATTTGGGTTTCACAGCTAGGCCTTTAAGGGCCCTAGTTGTTGTTCGCCTAGTTTATACCTATAAATCCGTGAACCTTAGCACTCTAGAGTACCAACAAGGGTTGACTACCCTAAAAACCTGTAACACACAAACTCTTCTTAGAGATGTCAGAGCAGTGAGTGAAACAGACTACTAAGTAATGAACTATAAATCAGCCAGATGAGACAGTTTGAAAGGATAAATTGTTAACTTTAATTGAAATCCCGAGTAGGTACCACTTGTAGGTAGACTTAAATGTAAACCCCCGTTCAAGATCAGCTTGTCCAAAGACGGAGAAGGAAAGAGGAGAATCCATTGGCAGACATGCTGAAATGGACAAAAGATAAACCCTCATAGAATGGTAAAGAAACTATGAATAGGCCCTGCTTATTAGTGTGGTACTAACATTTTTTTTTCATTTACCAATATAAGATGTCCTAGTAGCAGGTGTCTTTGCCTCCTTTAACTCCTGTAGCATGTCATTCAAAAAAGAAAATAAAGAATAGAGATGCCTAAAGGGTATCCAAATGGAATCGTCCAGGCAGCAAGCTGAAGCTATTTGATATTGGGATGTATTACCTCCCTCCCCCAATCTTGTGTGAGTAGATCCATTGTGTGTGGAAGCTTGTGGGAATTTCCCTTGGCCAGTTCTTTAAGAAGGGAGAACCACTGTTGTCTGGGCCACAATGATCTTTGGGGAGTCCTTTTAAATCTTTAGAATGACCCTGGATATCAGTTGAAAGGGTGAAAAGGCATACAGGAATATTCCTGCCCAAGGGAATGAAAAGGCATCTGTTTTAAAGGCCTGCTTGCAAGGAACCCTGGAGCAGCACTTGTTCAGCTGTCTGTTTTGAAAGGAGATGGACAAATCTGCTTGAGAAGTTCTCCAAACTAGATCAATTCCTGGAAGATTTCCCATTTCACTTTTCATTCTGTTTCCATTCCTGATGGTCTGTCCCAGTCCTGTTCAGCTTATTAACCACTGCATTTTGCCCTAATGGAATGTAGATTTGGACAGTTAAACAGTCCTGAACTGTAACCTCCTAAGCCAGCATCGCCAGCCTCAGAGACCATAGGATCTGGTCCCTCCCTGTTTGTTTATGCACCACATCAGTGAGGAGTTGTCCGTGATCACTTGAATTGATCCTGGTGACAATAGATGGAAAACAGAATTGAGAAAATGAATAACATCCAACATCTCTTTCACATTGATGTACTCTGGCCTTTCCTGTTTGTTCCATAGACCTTGTACTTTTATCCCAAGATGGATATGACTCCCCATCCAAAATGTGATGCAGCAGTTGTTACACATTATGCAGGGGATGTAAGAGGCAGAATTGAAAACTTGGGTTCAAGGATATCTGGTCGCTCCACCAAAGTAATTCTCTTTTCACAAAACCCAGCACTGGAATCTGAAAAGTCAGTGGGTGCTGATGCTGGGGTTTGGCAGTCTTTAGTAAATATTGAATTCTATTCATGTGAGATCTGTCAAAATAAATCATAACAGTCATAGATGTAATAAACCATAGAAACCTGAGATACTCCTTGGCTGAAGTCTTAGATTGGAGAAACTCGAAACAGTTCCAGATACAGGTCTATTTTTCTTGAGCAAGGAATGCCCTCTGCATGGAGATAGCCAAAAGGCATCCCATAAATGCTATCTTATCAGGTGAAATCAATGACTTTTTTTTTAATGTTGACCAAGAATCCTAGATAGAAAATGCCATGTCTTAACCATGTAATGAACTGCTATTGCTTTGACAAATACTTTGCAAAAATAAGAAAATCATCAAAATAAGGAAAAATGCAAATACCTTGCAGTCTGCAATGTGCTATCACAGGACCTAGACATTTTGTAAACACCCTTGGACTAGTAGATATCCCAAAGGGTAATGCAAAGAACTGATAATGTAACCGTGACATAGATAAGCTTAGAAAACCTCTGAATTCTCTAGCAATAGCAATTTGATGATAAACATCTTTCAAATCTAGGTTACCAAAAATCTCAGAGAAGGAGGAGGAAGGATGAAAGGTAATAAGAGTTTGTAGGTTTACCATCGTAATCTTTGGAACTTTCAAAAATGATAAGTGATAAGGTCAAGATCTGGTCTCCAAGAGGCAGTGTAAACATTCTTGACTAAAAAATCTTCAACCAACTAACCTAAGAGAACTAGTTCTATGAACCCCATAGAAAGCATTTGGTAGATGTCTGTTTGAAACAGCGAAGTTTAATTTGGAGGATGAGGAGATCCCCTGAAAAGGAGGTAGGCTTTCCTACTGCCATCTGTTTACTCTCATGAATGATGTTTAAAACCCATTTGTCTGACACAATCTGATGCCAAATGGGAAGGGAAGATAAAGAACCAGAATCTGGGACAGGTTTGGTACGATGCAAGGAGGGGAGGGGAGGAAGAAAGAATGCTGCAAAAGTCATTCTGAATTACTGGAATGTCTCTTTTGCTTAAAAGGTTCATCCTTTTCCTTTGAATCCTCCTACCATTTGTATCTGCTTGCTAGAACCTTTTGGACAGTTTGTTCAGCTTCTTGCAAAAGAAACCAGAGTTTGAAGCAATGTTACTAGCATGCTTAGAGAATCATAGCTGAAAAATATGAGCAACCCCCTGAATCAATTTGCCTGTCTGATCAAAGCTCTTGTGTAACTTCACAGGACCAAATAAAACCCCCTTATCCAAAAAAGAACTTAAAATTCCAGAGTGCAAACAGGATATATCTTCTGAAGAGGGAAAACAGGCAGTAATGCTTCTATTATGTCAAAAGAAGTCAACAAATACTTTATCACTTGAGCCTGATAATTTAAAATTCTAAAAGCTAAAGTGATAGAAGGAGAAAAATTGTCTTCCCAAACCTGTCAATAGTTTTCCCATCCTTGTTAGAGGGAGATGGATTAGCATTAACAAGATTTTTTTGTTTTAGCAGGACGCGAGACAGAAACATCTGCAGGGTAAATCTGGCATGAGAAAACAAATACTTATAAGACTGAGTAACTTTATAAAGTCTGTATGACTTTTTAGGGATTGCCTGTTAAGTACTACAGAAGTGTAACTTGCTCTTCTAGTGCCCAGGGCCATTCTTCAATGTGGAGTACCCCATCCCCAGCTCCCCAGCTCATCTGTAACTCTGGCTTTTCAACCCAGATCCATTCCCTCTTGACACCATCTCAGCTCTTCATTAGAGGAACTAAAAGAAAAACAAAGTCCATTCTGTGATCTGATGCTTCCACCAAAAAGCAGAAGTGCCAGGTCCTAAGGTTCAAACAGCTTACCTCCTCACTCTCTCAGTGACCACAATGAAAAGTCTGTTTTCAAAGCTGCTACTCCTTCCTTCACTCTGTGAGTGAAAAAGTGCATTCTCTGAAATGGCACACCGATTTACATGAGGACTGGAGGATTGCATAAAAAAATTGTCAATTGGAATTGTCAATGCACTTACAGAACTAGGTATTAATCAATTTATAACATACTGGATATCCAGCTGACTTAGTGATAGGACCCTGGAGGTTAGAATCAGTGAGGCCACCTCCTACAAAAGGCTGGTCATGAGTGGAGTCCTTCAGAGTTCTATGGTAGCCCCACTCCTCTTTGGTATCTCCACTGTGGATGTCAAAGCCAATGTCAAAGGCCTCTGGCTAACCAAATTTGCAGATCATTGCAAACTGAGAGTAGTCACTGAATCCCCCCAAAATAAGAACACCATGGTCTAATACAGACAAACACTTGGTGTCAAAGCCATGGCTTAAAGCTCAGTGCCAAACAATGCATGATAGCACCTTTTGGGAAGGTTGCCATCCCGGTAAGTATGTCATGAATACAATACCCTTAACATTTGATTCACTATGCTGGGATCTGGGACCTCATGTAGACAGTAGCATAGCCTTTGACCAACATGTGTTCAAGGTAGTAAGAAAATCTTTCTATGTTGCTCAACATATGACCAAGAGCATGATGTCTAGGTAATCATACCACTGTACTTGGCTATCATCAGGCCCATTATACAGTATAATGCCCCTATGGTATATACCTGACCAGACACCTGGAGCAACTGGAATGTTCACAAAGGCTCTTTACAAAAAGATGACAGGGAGTAAACACAATGTCTTACACTGATCACCTCAAAGCCTTGTCTTTTTACTCAGTCTCATACTGACTTCTGAGGGAGGATCTTTGCCAGGCATATAGGGTATATTTTGATCTGCAAAACAAACAGCATCACAGTTACTAGATTAAAAGACCTAACTTTTGCTTACAACATAAATAGGACTTGAAAGTGATATGTTTCTCAGATAATTTCCATTCTGTGGAACAGTATCCATGTCCATGTGAAGCAGAGTTCCTCTCTATCCCTATTTAAGAACCAGTTGGACCAATGGATTAATAATTAGAAATTCACCCCTAGTTTGTCTCCTATATCTGTGATAGATAGAGGCAGTCAGTAAATCATCCTCTATAAAAGAAATATAAATCAAATTTGTGGGTCACATTTGGGTTTCACAGCTAGGCCTTTAAGGGCCCTAGTTGTTGTTAGCCTAGTTTATACCTATAAATCCGTGAACCTTAGCACTCTAGAGTACCAACGAGGGTTGACTACCCTAAAAACCTGTAACAAACAAACTCTTCTTAGAGATGTCAGAGCAGTGAGTGAAACAGACTACTAAGTAATGAACTATAAATCAGCCAGATGAGACAGTTTGAAAGGATAAATTGTTAACTTTAATTGAAATCCCGAGTAGGTACCACTTGTAGGTAGGCTCAAATGTAAACCCCCGTTTAAGATCAGCTTGTCCAAAGACTGAGAAGGAAAGAGGAGAATCCATTGGCAGACATGCTGAAATGGACAAAAGATAAACCCTCATAGAATGGTAAAGAAACTATGAATAGGCCCTGCTTATTAGTGTGGTACTAACATTTTTTTTTCATTTACCAATATAAGATGTCCTAGTAGCAGGTGTCTTTGCCTCCTTTAACTCCTGTAGCATGTCATTCAAAAAAGAAAATAAAGAATAGAGATGCCTAAAGGGTATCCAAATGGAATCGTCCAGGCAGCAAGCTGAAGCTATTTGATATTGGGATGTATTACCTCCCTCCCCCAATCTTGTGTGAGTAGATCCATTGTGTGTGGAAGCTTGTGGGAATTTCCCTTGGCCAGTTCTTTAAGAAGGGAGAACCACTGTTGTCTGGGCCACAATGATCTTTGGGGAGTCCTTTTAAATCTTTAGAATGACCCTGGATATCAGTTGAAAGGGTGAAAAGGCATACAGGAATATTCCTGCCCAAGGGAATGAAAAGGCATCTGTTTTAAAGGCCTGCTTGCAAGGAACCCTGGAGCAGCATTTGTTCAGCTGTCTGTTTTGAAAGGAGATGGACAGATCTGCTTGAGAAGTTCTCCAAACTAGATCAATTCCTGGAAGATTTCCCATTTCACTTTTCATTCTGTTTCCATTCCTGATGGTCTGTCCCAGTCCTGTTCAGCTTATTAACCACTGCATTTTGCCCTAATGGAATGTAGATTTGGACAGTTAAACAGTCCTGAACTGTAACCTCCTAAGCCAGCATCGCCAGCCTCAGAGACCATAGAATCTGGTCCCTCCCTGTTTGTTTATGCACCACATCAGTAAGGAGTTGTCCGTGATCACTTGAATTGATCCTGGTGACAATAGATGGAAAACAGAATTGAGAAAATGAATAACATCCAACATCTCTTTCACATTGATGTACTCTGGCCTTTCCTGTTTGTTCCATAGACCTTGTACTTTTATCCCGCATGGATATGACTCCCCATCCAAAATGTGATGCAGCAGTTGTTACACATTATGCAGGGGATGTAAGAGGCAGAATTGAAAACTTGGGTTCAAGGATATCTGGTCGCTCCACCAAAGTAATTCTCTTTTCACACAACCCAGCACTGGAATCTGAAAAGTCAGTGGGTGCTGATGCTGGGGTTTGGCAGTCTTTAGTAAATATTGAATTCTATTCATGTGAGATCTGTCAAAATAAATCATAACAGTCATAGATGTAATAAACCATAGAAACCTGAGATACTCCTTGGCTGAAGTCTTAGATTGGAGAAACTCGGAAACAGTTCCAGATACAGGTCTATTTTTTCTTGAGCAAGGAATGCCCTCTGCATGGAGATAGCCAAAAGGCATCCCATAAATGCTATCTTATCAGGTGAAATCAATGACTTTTTTTTTAATGTTGACCAAGAATCCTAGATAGAAAATGCCATGTCTTAACCATGTAATGAACTGCTATTGCTTTGACAAATACTTTGCAAAAATAAGAAAATCATCAAAATAAGGAAAAATGCAAATACCTTGCAGTCTGCAATGTGCTATCACAGGACCTAGACATTTTGTAAACACCCTTGGACTAGTAGATATCCCAAAGGGTAATGCAAAGAACTGATAATGTAACCGTGACATAGATAAGCTTAGAAAACCTCTGAATTCTCTAGCAATAGCAATTTGATGATAAACATCTTTCAAATCTAGGTTACCAAAAATCTCAGAGAAGGAGGAGGAAGGATGAAAGGTAATAAGAGTTTGTAGGTTTACCATCGTAATCTTTGGAACTTTCAAAAAATGATAAGTGATAAGGTCAAGATCTGGTCTCCAAGAGGCAGTGTAAACATTCTTGACTAAAAAATCTTCAACCAACTAACCTAAGAGAACTAGTTATATGAACCCCATAGAAAGCATTTGGTAGATGTCTGTTTGAAACAGCGAAGTTTAATTTGGAGGATGAGGGGAGATCCCCTGAAAAGGAGGTAGGCTTTCCTACTGCCATCTGTTTACTCTCATGAATGATGTTTAAAACCCATTTGTCTGACACAATCTGATGCCAAATGGGAAGGGAAGATAAAGAACCAGAATCTGGGACAGGTTTGGTACGATGCAAGGAGGGGAGGGGAGGAAGAAAGAATGCTGCAAAAGTCATTCTGAATTACTGGAATGTCTCTTTTGCTTAAAAGGTTCATCCTTTTCCTTTGAATCCTCCTACCATTTGTATCTGCTTGCTAGAACCTTTTGGACAGTTTGTTCAGCTTCTTGCAAAAGAAACCAGAGTTTGAAGCAATGTTACTAGCATGCTTAGAGAATCATAGCTGAAAAATATGAGCAACCCCCTGAATCAATTTGCCTGTCTGATCAAAGCTCTTGTGTAACTTCACAGGACCAAATAAAACCCCTTATCCAAAAAGAACTTAAAATTCCAGAGTGCAAACAGGATATATCTTCTGAAGAGGGAAAACAGGCAGTAATGCTTCTATTATGTCAAAAGAAGTCAACAAATACTTTATCACTTGAGCCTGATAATTTAAAATTCTAAAAGCTAAAGTGATAGAAGGAGAAAAATTGTCTTCCCAAACCTGTCAATAGTTTTCCCATCCTTGTTAGAGGGAGATGGATTAGCATTAACAAGATTTTTTTGTTTTAGCAGGACGCGAGACAGAAACATCTGCAGGGTAAATCTGGCATGAGAAAACAAATACTTATAAGACTGAGTAACTTTATAAAGTCTGTATGACTTTTTAGGGATTGCCTGTTAAGTACTACAGAAGTGTAACTTGCTCTTCTAGTGCCCAGGGCCATTCTTCAATGTGGAGTACCCCATCCCCAGCTCCCCAGCTCATCTGTAACTCTGGCTTTTCAACCCAGATCCATTCCCTCTTGACACCATCTCAGCTCTTCATTAGAGGAACTAAAAAGAAAAACAAAGTCCATTCTGTGATCTGATGCTTCCACCAAAAAGCAGAAGTGCCAGGTCCTAAGGTTCAAACAGCTTACCTCCTCACTCTCTCAGTGACCACAATGAAAAAGTCTGTTTTCAAAGCTGCTACTCCTTCCTTCACTCTGTGAGTGAAAAAAGTGCATTCTCTGAAATGGCACACCGATTTACATGAGGACTGGAGGATTGCATAAAAAAAAAATTGTCAATTGGAATTGTCAATGCACTTACAGAACTAGGTATTAATCAATTTATAACATACTGGATATCCAGCTGACTTAGTGATAGGACCCTGGAGGTTAGAATCAGTGAGGCCACCTCCTACAAAAAGGCTGGTCATGAGTGGAGTCCTTCAGAGTTCTATGGTAGCCCCACTCCTCTTTGGTATCTCCACTGTGGATGTCAAAGCCAATGTCAAAGGCCTCTGGCTAACCAAATTTGCAGATCATTGCAAACTGAGAGTAGTCACTGAATCCCCCCAAAATAAGAACACCATGGTCTAATACAGACAAACACTTGGTGTCAAAGCCATGGCTTAAAGCTCAGTGCCAAACAATGCATGATAGCACCTTTTGGGAAGGTTGCCATCCCGGGTAAGTATGTCATGAATACACTACCCTTAACATTTGATTCACTATGCTGGGATCTGGGACCTCATGTAGACAGTAGCATAGCCTTTGACCAACATGTGTTCAAGGTAGTAAGAAAATCTTTCTATGTTGCTCAACATATGACCAAGAGCATGATGTCTAGGTAATCATACCACTGTACTTGGCTATCATCAGGCCCATTATACAGTATAATGCCCCTATGGTATATACCTGACCAGACACCTGGAGCAACTGGAATGTTCACAAAGGCTCTTTACAAAAAGATGACAGGGAGTAAACACAATGTCTTACACTGATCACCTCAAAGCCTTGTCTTTTTACTCAGTCTCATACTGACTTCTGAGGGAGGATCTTTGCCAGGCATATAGGGTATCTTTTGATCTGCAAAACAAACAGCATCACAGTTACTAGATTAAAAGACCTAACTTTTGCTTACAACATAAATAGGACTTGAAACTGATATGTTTCTCAGATAATTTCCATTCTGTGGAACAGTATCCATGTCCATGTGAAGCAGAGTTCCTCTCTATCCCTATTTAAGAACCAGTTGGACCAATGGATTAATAATTAGAAATTCACCCCTAGTTTGTCTCCTATATCTGTGATAGATAGAGGCAGTCAGTAAATCATCCTCTATAAAAGAAATATAAATCAAATTTGTGGGTCACATTTGGGTTTCACAGCTAGGCCTTTAAGGGCCCTAGTTGTTGTTAGCCTAGTTTATACCTATAAATCCGTGAACCTTAGCACTCTAGAGTACCAACGAGGGTTGACTACCCTAAAAACCTGTAACAAACAAACTCTTCTTAGAGATGTCAGAGCAGTGAGTGAAACAGACTACTAAGTAATGAACTATAAATCAGCCAGATGAGACAGTTTGAAAGGATAAATTGTTAACTTTAATTGAAATCCCGAGTAGGTACCACTTGTAGGTAGGCTTAAATGTAAACCCCCGTTTAAGATCAGCTTGTCCAAAGACTGAGAAGGAAAGAGGAGAATCCATTGGCAGACATGCTGAAATGGACAAAAGATAAACCCTCATAGAATGGTAAAGAAACTATGAATAGGCCCTGCTTATTAGTGTGGTACTAACATTTTTTTTTCATTTACCAATATAAGATGTCCTAGTAGCAGGTGTCTTTGCCTCCTTTAACTCCTGTAGCATGTCATTCAAAAAAGAAAATAAAGAATAGAGATGCCTAAAGGGTATCCAAATGGAATCGTCCAGGCAGCAAGCTGAAGCTATTTGATATTGGGATGTATTACCTCCCTCCCCCAATCTTGTGTGAGTAGATCCATTGTGTGTGGAAGCTTGTGGGAATTTCCCTTGGCCAGTTCTTTAAGAAGGAGAACCACTGTTGTCTGGGCCACAATGATCTTTGGGGAGTCCTTTTAAATCTTTAGAATGACCCTGGATATCAGTTGAAAGGGTGAAAAGGCATACAGGAATATTCCTGCCCAAGGGAATGAAAAGGCATCTGTTTTAAAGGCCTGCTTGCAAGGAACCCTGGAGCAGCATTTGTTCAGCTGTCTGTTTTGAAAGGAGATGGACAGATCTGCTTGAGAAGTTCTCCAAACTAGATCAATTCCTGGAAGATTTCCCATTTCACTTTTCATTCTGTTTCCATTCCTGATGGTCTGTCCCAGTCCTGTTCAGCTTATTAACCACTGCATTTTGCCCTAATGGAATGTAGATTTGGACAGTTAAACAGTCCTGAACTGTAACCTCCTAAGCCAGCATCGCCAGCCTCAGAGACCATAGAATCTGGTCCCTCCTGTTTGTTTATGCACCACATCAGTAAGGAGTTGTCCGTGATCACTTGAATTGATCCTGGTGACAATAGATGGAAAACAGAATTGAGAAAATGAATAACATCCAACATCTCTTTCACATTGATGTACTCTGGCCTTTCCTGTTTGTTCCATAGACCTTGTACTTTTATCCCGCATGGATATGACTCCCCATCCAAAATGTGATGCAGCAGTTGTTACACATTATGCAGGGGATGTAAGAGGCAGAATTGAAAACTTGGGTTCAAGGATATCTGGTCGCTCCACCAAAGTAATTCTCTTTTCACACAACCCAGCACTGGAATCTGAAAAGTCAGTGGGTGCTGATGCTGGGGTTTGGCAGTCTTTAGTAAATATTGAATTCTATTCATGTGAGATCTGTCAAAATAAATCATAACAGTCATAGATGTAATAAACCATAGAAACCTGAGATACTCCTTGGCTGAAGTCTTAGATTGGAGAAACTCGGAAACAGTTCCAGATACAGGTCTATTTTTCTTGAGCAAGGAATGCCCTCTGCATGGAGATAGCCAAAAGGCATCCCATAAATGCTATCTTATCAGGTGAAATCAATGACTTTTTTTTTAATGTTGACCAAGAATCCTAGATAGAAAATGCCATGTCTTAACCATGTAATGAACTGCTATTGCTTTGACAAATACTTTGCAAAAATAAGAAAATCATCAAAATAAGGAAAAATGCAAATACCTTGCAGTCTGCAATGTGCTATCACAGGACCTAGACATTTTGTAAACACTCTTGGACTAGTAGATATCCCAAAGGGTAATGCAAAGAACTGATAATGTAACCGTGACATAGATAAGCTTAGAAAACCTCTGAATTCTCTAGCAATAGCAATTTGATGATAAACATCTTTCAAATCTAGGTTACCAAAAATCTCAGAGAAGGAGGAGGAAGGATGAAAGGTAATAAGAGTTTGTAGGTTTACCATCGTAATCTTTGGAACTTTCAAAAATGATAAGTGATAAGGTCAAGATCTGGTCTCCAAGAGGCAGTGTAAACATTCTTGACTAAAAAATCTTCAACCAACTAACCTAAGAGAACTAGTTCTATGAACCCCATAGAAAGCATTTGGTAGATGTCTGTTTGAAACAGCGAAGTTTAATTTGGAGGATGAGGGGAGATCCCCTGAAAAGGAGGTAGGCTTTCCTACTGCCATCTGTTTACTCTCATGAATGATGTTTAAAACCCATTTGTCTGACACAATCTGATGCCAAATGGGAAGGGAAGATAAAGAACCAGAATCTGGGACAGGTTTGGTACGATGCAAGGAGGGGAGGGGAGGAAGAAAGAATGCTGCAAAAGTCATTCTGAATTACTGGAATGTCTCTTTTGCTTAAAAGGTTCATCCTTTTCCTTTGAATCCTCCTACCATTTGTATCTGCTTGCTAGAACCTTTTGGACAGTTTGTTCAGCTTTTTGCAAAAGAAACCAGAGTTTGAAGCAATGTTACTAGCATGCTTAGAGAATCATAGCTGAAAAATATGAGCAACCCCCTGAATCAATTTGCCTGTCTGATCAAAGCTCTTGTGTAACTTCACAGGACCAAATAAAACCCCCTTATCCAAAAAAGAACTTAAAATTCCAGAGTGCAAACAGGATATATCTTCTGAAGAGGGAAAACAGGCAGTAATGCTTCTATTATGTCAAAAGAAGTCAACAAATACTTTATCACTTGAGCCTGATAATTTAAAATTCTAAAAGCTAAAGTGATAGAAGGAGAAAAATTGTCTTCCCAAACCTGTCAATAGTTTTCCCATCCTTGTTAGAGGGAGATGGATTAGCATTAACAAGATTTTTTTGTTTTAGCAGGACATGAGACAGAAACATCTGCAGGGTAAATCTGGCATGAGAAAACAAATACTTATAAGACTGAGTAACTTTATAAAGTCTGTATGACTTTTTAGGGATTGCCTGTTAAGTACTACAGAAGTGTAACTTGCTCTTCTAGTGCCCAGGGCCATTCTTCAATGTGGAGTACCCCATCCCCAGCTCCCCACCTCATCTGTAACTCTGGCTTTTCAACCCAGATCCATTCCCTCTTGCCACCATCTCAGCTCTTCATTAGAGGAACTAAAAAGAAAAACAAAGTCCATTCTGTGATCTGATGCTTCCACCAAAAAGCAGAATTGCCAGGTCCTAAGGTTCAAACAGCTTACCTCCTCACTCTCTCAGTGACCACAATGAAAAAGTCTGTTTTCAAAGCTGCTACTCCTTCCTTCACTCTGTGAGTGAAAAAAGTGCATTCTCTGAAATGGCACACCGATTTACATGAGAACTGGAGGATTGCATAAAAAAAATAAAATAAAATAACATATTTGTAGATCTCAACCTGTGTTACATTATACCCAGGTAGCTACCCCCTTCACCCCACCCTAACTATGCTTCTAGACTGTCAAGCATATTGCATGCCATATCAAGAACATCCTTCAAAGTTGGCAAAAGAAAAGGAATAGTAGTAGGCTATGGAAACTCCATTTGTAATAAGTCATAGAATTCCTTTATGGAAAAGAAATATTAGTTTGGTCCCACTTAAAAATCTTACTGTCTCTAGGAATAGTCTCAGAGAAAGAATATTCCTCCAAAGATGTTTCGGAGTCTCATTTTCTTCAGAATCAGGATTTTGGGCAGAAAAAAGAGAAGCTGTCCTACCTTTATCCCCGTCCTGCTCATCAGTGAGGGAACCTTCAGAAAATAAGTAAACTAGTCAAATTGTTCATGTTTTTGTACAAAAATTCCAGTCATTATTAAAATGTTTCAAGACATACAATAAACCTGACATATACTCTGAAAAAGTTATATGTTTATCTTTTTGTTTAATTTTCTAGGAACATCACTAGAAAGGTATTGACTCATAGATGGTATTTCTTCCCAGAGAGCAGGTCTTTTAGTCCGGCTATGCAGGATTGCACTCTTCTTCCTCCTCTAAGACAAACAAGATTAGCTCTCCCATGTCTGCTAAAGGCATCTGAACAGTTGAAGTGGATGTAGCTGACCCCCTGGTCAATGTTGGCTGAAATGGCTACACCAGAAGGACCCAGATAAAATAGTAAATGGCCTTAGGAACTAGTAATGGCCACGACAGAGTCATCCACCAGTGGCTGAGCCATAAACTGAGAAGTTGTACTGGCAAGGGCTCTTTGCAAATGTTTCTGCTCTTGATATGGAGGAAGCTAAAACCATGGGACTAGTAAGCTGCTCCATGGCTCTACAGCAAAAAGAAGCTTGAGTCCCAGCTAATGCAGCTGGAATGAGTTGGTGACAGGTAGGTTGTCAAAAGCCTGTTGTTCACCAGCAAAATACACACTCACAGTCCAAAACACACTCATCTTTAATAAAATACAGTAAGGCCAACAAAATAAGCACAAGTTTTCTCACAAAAAGTGTTTATAATAAGCACAAACAGTAAAAGTAAAAAAGCAGGTAAGCAGTCTGTCAGCCCAGACAGTATTAAGGGACTCATTAAAAATAATATTTTTCTCAGGAAATGCAATGTTTCTTACAGCAATCGGTACTTAATATAAAGAAAATAAAGTGTTGTGGAAAGTTTTCCCCAAAGGGAACGCGTCTGTCCAGTAATGGAAAGATGACCAGTCAACTGCTGTTCCTTTGTAGACCATACACTGTGCATTCTGCAAGGATGGCAAAAGCTTTTTGTGTTCAAGCTGCTGGTCTACTCCCAGTTTAGCTCATGCAACCAGCAGCCCGGGGCCATGTGTGGAAGGAGGCCAGGCTTTGGAAGACTGGTCAAATGTTATATCCTAGGGAGGATATAACCCGAATAGATATGGCTTCTGCAGCAGTGATTTATGAATGAACATTATTCCTTATCAATACTGTTTTATTTATTTATTTATTTTTTTAGCAAAAAGAATGAAAGCATATATAAACACAAACTGGTACAAGTGAATACAGGTGCAATACTGCACTCCAACAAATGCGTCAGTTACTCTTCAAGAGCCTGGGGTTCTAAAATGAGCTTTGCCTTATTGTCTACATTTAAAACAGATAATGAGATTATTTAAGCAAGAAGATATAGAGAAAGAGAAACCCCAGATAAACTGATTGTGGAATAATTTCTCTCTTATCTGCCAAGCTAAAACAATTATAGAATTTAACAAAGAGGGAACTAAATGACAGAGATAAGTTTAACAGGGAAACTTAACACCAAAAACAAACTAATCTGTAATGAAGACTAATAGGCAAATATGTCTGTCTCTACTAGTAAGCATAAAGTAGGATATGAAAATAGGTGCAGTGGTGCAGCGGTACCATTGTTACCTTACAGCAAGACGTTTTCTGGTTTGATTCTCGGCTGGAGTGCCTTCTGTGCAGAGTCTGCATGTCCATGTCCTCCCTGCGTTTGTGTGGGTTTCCTCTGGATGCTCCAGTTTCCTCCCACATTACAAAGACATGTGCCTGGAGCATTTCTCCCGGCCTCTGCTGAAAATGGGTTTTGTTCCAAGTCAGACTTTCCCGGTTAACAAACGTTAAATAAATAGAAGGTAGGCTTGTACACTGTTGGTAGTAGTCACTTGGTTGCAATGTAAAATTTTCCTTTTACACTATTTATAAGACAAAGAAGGTATACAGCAATTACAATATATTGCATTTTACGACATACCCAACTCTTCAAATATTAAAATACTTGAGAGTATGTTGCAGAAATTCAACCTCCCCTGCACACAAAAATAAGCAAGATGTTTTTGTTTTCTCTCTTAGCATTTATAGATACAAATTCTCATTATCAAATAACTTCAGCCTTTCTCCCCATCTCAGTTATTATTAATTCATTTGACCCATTATATTGCTAATACTTTGATCTTTAACCCACATGCACACATGTGCACATGAACGTGAGCCCCCACACACACACATACACACACACACACACACACACACACACACACACACACACACACACACACACACACACACACACACACACACACACACACACACACACACACACACACACACACACACACACACACACACACACAAACACACACACACATGCACACACGCACATACAGCAGTTACATCCATTAGCATGACTGTACACCTTGAATATTTGCTTGAGATCAAGTAAATGAATAAAATAATGAATAATGAACCAGAAGCATATCTCAGCTCACCAATGTCTGAACTATACAGTCCAACTTCCCTCTGGCCTCTCAACTTCTTAGGTCAAGAATCAGAAGCAAAGATACAAAGTCAGGAACAGATTTGAAATATTTCTCTTATATATACAGAAGGTTGATAGAATAGCAAGCTTTTCATTATCAAGCATTTTCTGAAGGATACAAAATGTGAAACTCTCATGCCTGTCATTGTTTAGGGATCAGTATTTGTAACAATTTGCCAGAAGCTGCAAATTTTACAGGGAACAGACCAAAATATCTCTCAGTTTGTTTGTTCAATAATTCTGGACAAAGCCAAAAATAATGGGGCACAGATTTTGCTTCATTGGGGTGATTGTCTGGTTAAGTGACTTGCTCAGAATTACAAAGTAGGCAAATGGAGATGAGAAGATTCAAACCCTATACTTTGGACTACAGGAAGCAGTTCATTGGCATAAATTCTAGACAACTCCCAATTACTTAAAATGTTAGCAGAACAATAAGTGTAGTATGGACCTGCATTCTCTGCATAACAAAAGTTATGAAACTGTAATGACTGGCATTATTGACTGACAGTAATCCTCAGTGATTTTCCCAAAAAAGAAGTTAACAAGGGCAGGGCATAAATATAAGGCATAACCAGTGATTTTCTACAAAATCAGAGACAGGTAAGAAACAAACTAATTTAATTAAAAAGTTATCAGAACAACAGGTTTTGTATCGGCATGCATTTTCTGAACATTTGAATACCAAAAAACTATGGAACTCTAAGTGGCATTACTGACTGACTATAAACTTTAGTGATATTTAACCCTCAATTATTTATGAGAAAATTAAGACATGAGTGAAGGTCTGGCAGTTAATGTAGAGGATTAAGGCTTTTAATTCTTAGTGAGCTACTTCCTGTATTCAGGGGCCAGGTTTGACTCTTTCTACTTCCAATTTATCTAATGTATGATTTTGATCAGCCACTTAACCAGACAGTGCTCATGCATTGCCTGTTTACCTGGGTTAAATGACAGAAAAACAAAAACAAAAAGACAGGCCACATGCACAAGGCTAAATACTGACGTAATTTTTGTCATTTTATCAGTGGAAATAAAGATTTTCAGCATCCAAATATGGAATTCAGTTTTAAACCCAGATTTTATGCTTCCTGTAATGATTTGAATCTCATTTACCTGGCAAATTGTAAACAATGTCAAGCCTTTTATATAGGCATGACATCACGAAGGCTAAGAGATAGGATCTATAATCATATTTATGATATAAGGAAGAAAAATCAGTTGAATGCACTAGCGAAACATGTTACTATACATAAGGGACATTCGTTTGTGTTCAGAGTGTTACAATTAGTTAACATTACTGAGAGAGGAGGAAATCCTTTAAATAGGCTAGAAACTATAGAGCTGCAATGGATATTTAGAATGCAAGCACATCAGTTTCCAGGCCTCAATCAGTATATAAGCATTAAACCAATGCTTGACTCACGCCCCTTGAAATGAAGTTGCACATATTATATTTATATTTTATTTTTATATGTTGGTTTGTTTTTAATGAAGCCAAAATCATATGAAAAAAGTTTTTATTTTTATATTTTTTCGGATAAATTAATTATAAATCAATTAATTGATATGAATTTACTGCTTATAGTGATTAGTTAAGTACTAAGTTATAAATATATATACTTATTTTAAATTTATATATATTTTTTAAATCTATATATTGATTAGTTAAGTTGATTTAGTAAATATGTACTGCTTGTAAAATGATGCTCCCAGCTAGAAATGTGAGTCACTGTTTTGATGATTTAATTGATTTAATTAATTAATTGAAAAATTGATTGAGTAATTATTTTATGAATGATTTTGTGAATACTATTTAAGATGAGAGGTTTTCATTGTATTTTGAGATCTGAAGAAGCGTACTCAGTGTGTACGTGAAAGCGCTTATCAACTTTTTACAGGATTAAAAGTTCATTGTTTCATCGTGGTGGTCCAGCTTTGTGTTTTTCTACATATTTCCTTTACGTTTTCAAAGTCTGGACCTTTGGACAGCAGCGTTACTTTTTGTTTTAGTTACTTCCAATTTATCTAATGTATGATTTTGATCAGCCACTTAACCAAACAGTGCTCCTGCATTGCCTGTTTACCTGGGTTAAATGATAGAAAAACAAAAAGACAGGCCACATGCACAAGGCTAAATACTGACATGCAGATTCTGAACAATAAGAACAGAACCAGATCATGGTCAAATGGGGCTCTAAAAAGAGTAATGGATCAGATCCACTCCCCTGCAGCTATACCAATACCCCATTACTTGGCTGTCTCTTTCCAGTTGCCATAAAATACTGTTAAAACCTGCCAGTCTGCATTTTACTTTCTTCTTTACTTTTACAATGATCACAGAAATTTGGAGTAAATTTAAAACTTTTATTAAAAATTTTTCAGCAAGAATACTGGCATCCATTTGATGAACAAAACAAAGCATTCTCATATTTTTCAGATGGCATAAGTGACAGTAAACCTGTCTTTCTTTATAGATGAGTACCAAGCCAGCTCCCCTTGTGGGCCATTGTAAGTCAAGCCAATTTCCTATTCATAGGTGATAATCAAATGCTGCACTTTGTGATCATAACATAAATACATTAATCATTATACCAACCCTCAACGCCTGAAAACAGCAGTTAATCCAAGAAATAGTTATAAGCTAAAGTGTCATAGATAAATGCTATGCAATCAGCTGGCAGACTATTGCATTCCTAGTCAATAACCAGAGAGTAACCCAAGGTGAAAATCAAAGCCTTTACCTAGTGTCTGTGAGGTAAACACTTAAATCGTTATGCCAACCCCCAACTTGACTACAAACTTTAAAACTGAAATTCATTGAAAAGGCATCTGATATTCCATTTTGCTACAACAGACATACAGAGATTCATATCACCGTATAGTAAAGCACTAATATGGAGCTATGTGAAAGGTGGAAGACTTCAAAAGACAAGTGTGTAATGAATTTGATAACAGGTTGAACAGCCTACTGGGCACAACTGTCTCTTTTTAGTAGCAGTCCAGGAACACTGGTCAAATGACTTGATCAGACTCACAATACATCAGTGAAGACTGAAGAAGTCAAAAACTGCACTACAGGAAGGAACTCATTAACAGCTCATAGTCTTAACCTACCTGCACAAAGCATTAAATGGCTGTAGCCTAACACTATGTGTTTCACACCCTTATGCATGCACAAAACTAGTTAAATAAAAAATGCATTCATAGTTAATATTTTAGCATTAAATTCATATATTTCATCCTGCCAGTTTATTCATAGGCAGAAAATCAGACTGTAAATCAACAAAACTAAGACACTGAGAATCCTACCCGAAGGCCATGGGTCATATGATAAAGTCCCTATTTACTACTGTTAGTTCCTTCCTTTGCACCGTAGCTACTCTGGAATGCAGGACGCACACACAAGCACAGGCACAAATATATGACCTTCAATTACATAGGGTCATAGGTTCATAGGCGTTTACTAGGCTACTCAACACAAGCACCTTTTTAAGCCTAGCCATGTATCACAAATCTCTGACAGGTTCTGCTACCCTTGATAAGTGTAAACAGGGGCTTGGGAGGTGAAACATTTACAGGTTGTCTGTGTCCATTAGAGACATAGATGCCAAGCCAGGGATACATTTCCTGTTCCTCATCCAATTATCCAAGTTACACTTGAATTGGGTTAGGGAGGAACTCTGCTTCACATGGATGGGGAGCCTGTTCCAAAGACAGGGTAGCCTCATGAATAGATACCTGTTTCTCCAGCAGGTCCTGTTTATATTATAAGGTTTAAGTCTTTAGAATGGGTAAGTCTGGTGATGTTTGTTTTGTGGATATGCAGGAGGTCCATCAGAGTGGCGGTCTGACAATGCCCTGTATGCCACACATAGATCTCTCATCAACAGCCTGTAGGAGACAGAATACAGGGGTAGAGTCTTGAGGCAGTCTGCATAGGACATTTTACTTATGCCCTGTATTCTTTTAGTGAAGGATCTCTGTGGATATTCCACTTGTTGGATATGCCTGGTTAGGTACATACCAGCGAGAGCACTGTACTCAATGATAGGTCTAGTTAATGCTGAATACAGTGGAACAATGACTTCCTTGGCCCTAGAAGCCATACTTTTGGTTATAAGTTGCACAACATTGAATGATTTCCTCACTACTGTAGACACGTGATGGTCAAAAGCTAGACTGGTATCTATGTGTGTCCCTAAGTCCCTAACGACTGGGTCAACTCTAAGGGGTGTGTTATCAATATGATAGTTACCAGGTGTGTATGACTTCCCAAAGGGTACTATTATGCATTTCCTGGCATTTAGATTTAGTCCAGGCCTCTGACACCAGTTGTTTGTCTGTGTCGGCCCTTCGTGGAGAACAATTTAGTTGGTGGGGATTCAATGACAGCTCCTAATTTGCAATCATCTAAAAATTTAGTAAGCCAGAAACCATTGACATTGGCCTTGATTTCAGAGAAGTAAATGCCAAAAAGGAGCAGTCCAAGGACTAATCCCTGAGAGACTACACTTGTGACTGGCCTCTTTGTAGAGATGGACTCTCCAACATTCAGATGTTTTCTTCCGTAAAATGAAAGGACAAGCACATCAAAAATTATATTTAAACTCATTACTGTCAGAACCATACCTATGACTCTATAATGACTGACACTGACTGTAATTCTCAATGATATACCAGAAAAAAGAAGTTTATGGAGGTCTTTGCAGTTAATGAGATGAATTAAGACACCAAGCTCTTAATTAGCTGCCTGCCCCAGTACAGGTTATAGGATTTGAGTCTTTCAAGTTCAAAAGACCTATACTTGCAGAAGGAGTCACAGGGCAATTGAGTGTGAGATGTGCTTGCTCTCTCCTCAATGCAAGTGGAAAGAGTCATGCTTATGCTCTTTTTCAGGATGAGGATGCCTTTAAAAAAAAAAAAAAAAAAAAAAGACAGCCTATTTTGTTATTATTTTGGAGACTGAAACATTCAGAGGGATACACAGTTTTACAGTGGGGTTACACGCCCCTTTGTGTCCTCCTCTAGTGCCGTCCCTGCATACAAGTAACTAGCTTCTAAAGGGGCTGGATACACTTAGATGATCAAAACTTAACGCACAAATTCAACATATCACCATCATCTCTAAGGCAATGCTCACTCTTGATAAAACCTCTTTTCCTATTCATTGCAAGAGACCAATAATCTCCAAATAAGAACAGCAACCTCTTTTCACAGTGAAAAATAAAAGGCTTAATAAGATTGGTCAGAGTTTATCAGTGCCTAACAAAGTTCATTGCTATGAATCAATGGTTTCCTTCTACTGCATACACAACTACAAAACTGTACCATGTCCCATACACATAAGCAGCCCTACTCAATGTGATCCCTTCAGCATATGTTAAGCAGAATTACCTGGAACTGATATACAGCAGCTCATATCTTAGCCGTCAGACTACTTACTAACTGTTGAAACATTTCTAGCTTACTTTTTATGGTGTTTCCTCATGTGTGCTGAGCTCTAGTTAGCTTGGTTAAAACTAATCATTCTACAGAGATCAGTTGATTAGTCATTAATATCTGAAGTCCTGCCATTAATAACAAACTGTAGGTATAGTTACTGACAGAACTGGAGATAAAGTTAGAACTTTCTAAACCTGCACTACTGTGTGGTTCCTTCAGTTAACTACATATTGTTTAGACAGAATCTTTGAGAAAAAAGTAAAACAGCACTAAACTTTTAAGCTGCTAACACAATCTAATTCTGACATAGTGTTGTGATATCCACTCAGCAGACAAACACATAGGCAGAATCTGATTATGTTCCATCCAAGTGAGGTGAAAGCATGATCCAATGAATGCGCCCACTCACTAACTGTAGCTTCAAATTACACAGGCAATATCAATTAAAACAATTCAACAAACTCTAATCTTCCTTCTATGACAACATAAAACTCTTAGAATACTTGATCACATATCTGCTGTATTCTGGTCTAGTAATACATTCATTTAAAATAAAATGCTGGTCTTACTCCACATTCTCCCTTCTTTAAAAGCATACAGGGGGATTCAACAAGCTATACATGGTCATTTTTTGCCATGTGCATGTTGCAGCACAATGCACACATGGTAGCAATGAATTTTAGATTCAGTAAGCACTGTGTAGAGGCACACACCCCCCGAGCAAACAAGTTAATCATAGTGGCATGCTAACCACAACTGAATTGTATGCTAATCAATCAGTCCAATATGGTGGAGCTATTCAACATGCTACAAAGCATCCATGTAGAAACTATGCTGTTTTTTCCTGTAAATTCCAAATCTTTTGGAATGCAGCCATGGAAAGGAGTCTACACAGACATAATGCGAGGGGCTGCTGCTGCTGCTTTAATTAATTTGTATGTGCTACAGGCTGAAGCCTATGCTGCTACTGCTGCTTTAATTCATTTGTATGTGCTACAGGCTGAAGCCTATGCTGCTGCTGCTGCTTTAATTAATTTGTATGTGCTACAGGCTGAAGTCAGTGCTGATGCTGCTGCTTTAATTAATTTGTATGTGCTACAGGCTGAAGTCAGTGCTGATGCTGCTGCTTTAATTAATTTGTATGTGCTACAGGCTGAAGTCAGTGCTGATGCTGCTGCTTTAATTAATTTGTATGTGCTGCAGGCTGAAGCCAATGTTGCTGCTGTTGCTTTAATTCATTTGTATGTGCTGCAGGCTGAAGTCTATGCTGCTGCTGCTGCTTTAATTCATTTGTATGTGCTGCAGGCTGAAGCCTATGCTGCTGCTGTTGCTTTAATTCACTTGTATGTGCTGCAGGCTGAAGCCTATGCTGCTGCTGCTGCTTTAATTCATTTGTATGTGCTGCAGGCTGAAGCCAATGTTGCTGCTGTTGCTTTAATTCATTTGTATGTGCTGCAGGCTGAAGTCAGTGCTGATGCTGCTGCTTTAATTCATTTGTATGTGCTACAGGCTGAAGCCTATGCTGCTGCTGCTGCTTTAATTCATTTGTATGTGCTACAGGCTGAAGTCAGTGCTGATGCTGCTGCTTTAATTAATTTGTATGTGCTGCAGGCTGAAGCCTATGCTGCTGCTGCTGATAGGCCTAGGCTGAAAAGGAGAAGAGTTTTCAGGCCCCTTTTAACTTTTCACAACCTACATGATGTGGAAATAGTAGAGTTCTACAGAGTGGACAGGGATACGCTACAGGAAATCTGCAACCTCTGCCATCCTCAACCCAGAGCCAGAAGCAACCGAGGGGAACCCATCCCAGTGGAGAAAAACAGTATGTGTAGCCCTCAGAATCTTAGCTAGAAGTACCTTTCAGAGACCAGCAGGAGACATGCTGGGAGTGTCACGAACATCAGCATCCAGAATCCTTCACCAGTTCCTGAATGCTATGCTCCAACATGACAGCGACCACATATATATTCCCCATCATTCTGAGGAGAGGGGCAGAAATATGCAGGAGTTCTACCATGTAGCACACTACCCAGAAGTACTGGGTGCCATAGACTGCATACATATAGAAATGAAGGCACCACCCAGGAACAGGGTAGGTTCTGCATAATCTGAAAGGGCTACCACTTTATCAACTGCCAAATTGTGTGTAATGCCAAGGGAATCATCTTGAACATGTGTGCTGGCACCCCAGGCAGCTACCATGACTCATATCTGGCACACCTCCCAACTGTACCAAATGTTTGCTAGGGGGGATATCCCACAGAGTCATGTACTGGGGGATGCAGGCTATGTACTGGAATCATGGGTGATGACACCCATCAGAAATGCACACACACCTGTGGAAGAATGCCATAATGAGGGACACACTCAAAACAGAAATATCATAGAGTATGTGTCTGGCCTGCTGAAGTCACAGTTCCAGTGCCTAGATGCATCTGGTGGAGCCCTGCAGTACAATCCATGGACATGTACAGAAATGTTCACAGTATGTGCCATGCTACACAACATAAACCTGAGGAAACAGCTTTAGCAGAATCAGCAATGGGAGGGGCACACATCCCATCACCAAGGCCAACGTGACCTCAGCCACAGGCAGATGAGGAGTCAGAGGGGAAAACACCAGCTGTTGTGGCTGTAGGTAGACGTAGGCATCCTCAGTATGCCCTTGCATTGGCTAAGAGGCAACTCATAGCACACTCACCACCTAAGGGCCTAAAACTTTCCTCCTACTCACATACATATTGTAACATTGATGCCAGGCAACTCACACAAACTTTACCTCCCCATCTATTGGCTGTGTACTGCTTGTATCAGATAGAGTCAGCACTGAACTAAAACTGTGGCAATTGCTGCATTTACATTGTAAGTCATGAATCTGGACTGTATTATTTAATAATATGAATGTGTGACATATTCTTGTATTACATTAGTTGGTACAGTAAGAAAGTAAAAGGTGGGAGATTTGTACAGAAATTACCTTAACATGTGACAGCAGAGACTTATTTAACTTATATGTGGCCATTACTAAGTAGTAGTCCTCAAGCATCAAAGATTCACACAGTCATATGTCTCAAAAGTAGTGATGGGTCCTGCATGCCCTCAGTTTAGCACCATATGTTTGCACTGGAAATCATTAAAGAGAGACGTTAGAAAGTAATGATACGCATTGCAGTTTCTGACTTCACAGCCCTCACAAGAGCATTCACTATAAAGTTGGGAAATTTTGATGCTATCAACTGTCTAACTTTCCAAGGCCAATATAAGTCAAAGCTACAATTACCAGTTCAACACCACAAATGCAGATATACTAAGCACAAAGTTAGCTATGCACCCTAGGCATCAGACACAAAGCTTATGTATCCCTGAATCGAAATTATAGATAACAGGGATATGGAACAGTTATAATCACTCACACAGGGTGTTGTGAGGGGGAGCAGGATGCCTAGGCTGACACAACAGGTGTGTGTGTGTGTGTGTGTGTGTGTGTGTGTGTGTGTGTGTGTGTGTGTGTGTGTGTGTGTGTGTGTGTGTGTGTGCGTGTGTGTGCGTGTGTGCGCATGTGTGCATGTGTGTGCATGTGTGTGCGTGTGTGTGTGTGTGTGTGTGTGTGTGTGTGTGTGTGTGTGTGTGTGTGTGTGTGTGTGTGTGTGTGTGTGTCTGTAGGGGTCCTTCAGGTGAAAATGATGTGTAAGTGTCTGGATGAGCACAGCCAAGCTCTGTGCTGGCTCTACATCTTGGTATGTAGGACAGGTGTGAGCTGTACATTGTAGAGGTAGCAGTTCATCGTTGTCATCCCCGACCATGAGAAGTGGCTCTGCTAGGAGCTGCACTGGCACATCCAGAGCCATGATCAGATCCAGTGCTGCTACCTGAATGTGACTGATGTCTGCTGAAAGAGCTCTCTTCACAAGCATGCCCAGGACCATGACCCCACATCTGGGTGTGGACAGCACACTCAATAATGGAGTACTGGATGTACTACCACTATGGGAGCATGATCGGTCATAGCCCCATTGGCTGACATCAGATGATGTGGCTGACCTACACTCATGAGAATGCTGTTCCTCTCCCAAGAGACGTTCCATCACAGACAATGTTCGTTCTATGACTGACACCCCTCGGTCCATCATAGACACCCCTCATTCCAATGTGTCATTCATCTTATCCATAGAATCAGCAACATGGTGGAGGGAGGCAGGCATGCATGTCAGAATGTGCCACATCTACAACCCTGAGTCTTTGTCCAGAGCACCTATGAAAGCATTCCTGTAGCACCATGATGGTTCTAAACATACATTGAGCAGCACAAGAAGAGACACCTGCACCAGGTGGAGGAGAGACAGCAGGCCACCTCCAAGCTCCCCTATCAAGCTTCTTGCATGGCACCTCACCCACATTTTGGCTACAGCCAGAGTCAACAGGCACTAAAGCCTCAGTAGCCACACTTTCCTCATCAGTGGCCTCATCCTCCACCTGCCCAATAACTGAGGGCTCACTGGAATGGCTAGGTGTAGGCCTACTGGCTGTGTCCAACAGAATTGCAAGGGATGGCTGTATGTCAACTTCAGTGTCATATTCAACCTCTGCACCCCCTGATTGTGCCATAGTTTGGCCACCATCATCATCAGAGGCTGCTGATATACTGACATCAGATGGCAGAGGGCCCACACTCCCATTATCATGATCATCTGTGATAAAAAGCAACAAACACAGGAAAAAAATTAATACCTACACTACTATAGTCCGATATATGCTAACAAAGTAAAAGTGTTGCCACTATTACAGATAGAACAGCAATACACACAACAGGCCTGGCATCAACAGCATACAATAAAATATTTCTTTAAATTGCTCAGCAGTACTGACATAAAAATGTTTGGCTTACCATCTTCAGATGAAATATTTCTCTGCAGTCCAGATGGTCCTGGAAGAAGTTAAACAAGAGGTAAAGGCAAAATCATCACAATTAATAGTAACACAGGGGGTAATAATTTTACCCCTTTATATGTCCATTCCCTCTACTGTCAACAAGAATGTGGCTGACAATTGCAACATAAGCTAATAAGTGTAGCAATCTTCAATCCTCCCTAAACAAAAGACATGTGACACAGAAGCAACTTATTGATTACAAGTCTTTTACTATACAACAGTATTCAAGTGTTGAGATACCAAACCAACATGGAAGCTCCTCCTGGGACGTACTTGCTGTCTCTGGAAGTGTTGCTCCGACATCCAGCATGTGCTGTACTGCACTCTCCTGGGAGATGTTTGCATCTTTGATATTGGCCAGAAACTCTTCATTGAGTGTCAGTGGTGGTTCCCTAGCAGGCTCTGCCCTGGTAACCATCTGGTCATGGCCCACTGCAGCTGTTCTCCTCCATGCAGATGTGATTATGTAAGTGACCCTGTGGCACACCTGCTCATATGTCATGCCATGGCCTCCCATGGCATTTAGATAATCCACTATCTACTAACAAATTTGCATCCTACATGCCATATCTCCCAGTCTCCTTTCTAGCAGAAAAGCACCATGTTGCCTAAAGGCACCCACTATAATTGGGTTCTCAGCATCAGTGAAGGGGGGTCTCTGAGGATTGGCATGGCTTGTTGGCATACTCCAAGGTGTCCTAAAAGTCAACAAAAGGGTAATACACATAAGTATAATGTAACTACTAAATAATTGTTTACAGATAAAACAGAAAAGGTAGCCACTCAGTATTATGCCCTGGAGAAATATACAACAATCTACAGATGTGAAATATGAACAACAGGCAGGATGCAAAACAAAAAGAATAATGAGAGCAGCATATCATTGTTTGTGCCATAACAGTACATCACCTTTGCTTCCCCTCCTCAAAATAACAGTCTACCCTTGTTTGTGCCATAACAGTAACTTACCTTTTCTCACCCCCAAAGAACAGTGTAGCCTTGTTTGTGCCATAACAAATCATCTTTGAAGAGCTAAAAGTGCTACCAAATGGAACTGTCCCTGAAACATTTGCACATATTTATTACACAGCATTCCATTTTCATGTATTGGCAGTCATGTATACCTCTGAAATGGCTTGACAAGCATGCTCATGCCATCTACACTTCTCAATAATGCATACAGATAAAAGTGCAAAAGCCTTTGCTTCAGATTTTTTACATACATTCCAGCATATGCAGTATGAAGCTAACAAAATGGAAGCATACCAATACACCTCTGTACAGATATACCCTGATGAAATAGCTTATGTGCGGTCTTCCCAACATAAAAGTCTCCTCACCATCAGTTTGCCTAGCTATACAATTGCCTTTTAATATGGTGTAGATTCAGGACTGTTATCATGGTGAAAACGGAAATGAAATGTGACCTCATTAGAACTGCTGAATCCTAAATACTTGGATCCATGTGGGAGATGTAAAAAGAGTGCAGACACTCCCTCAGTGTTTGGTTTTAATGGGTTGGAACTGTAAATAATTAGTGGTTGGGAGAAGGAAAATACAACAGCACTGCAGGCTGGCTTACTTCCACTGGGTATGTCAGGTTAGATCTACAAAGTGTTAGATGTAAGGTTGGAAATGTAAGTAAACATTACACAATTCACAGGTTGTGGTCCTTAACATCCAACCTGGCCTTCATTTGTTGGCAACTGCATATGATATTATTTCCATTTAATATCCTCACACATTTTAAGGCCAATGATATATAATGGCTTACACATTGCATGTCTCAGATTACTGATCAGATAAATGAAGAATGGAAAACAAACAAAGAAATGTAAGCCAAGATATTTGGAAGCAGTAATCATGACAGGCTGTGTGATCACTAGGTGCACTACATCCAAACATAATAAATGTACACACAACACTTGGACATTTTGAGATCATGGTAGATGCTGTTGCAGTTGGTTGTGTACAGATTGAGTTAAGATCTTTGCTGCAAAGCTGTCTGTGTGGCACAGAGGGATAACGCACCCATCCTGTGTTCTGAAGGTTCATTGGAGTAAGAGTTCAAATCCGGATCTATCTAGATATACCTGATGTGAGCCATCATTTTCTTGTGTGTATGTCATACATTGATTTTCCTCATTTGAACTACTTGCCCGTTTTTTCTTTTTCTCCTTTTATGTCTTTGTTAGTCTAATTTTTTTGGTCCTGTGTTTGCATGATGTGGCAGTTAATGCAATAATGGGAATGGAGGAAATGAATGCCAGGTTTGCCTGTGATTATCTCATTTGTGCAAAGTGCAGCAGTGTACAAACTGGATAACTGGACCACTCAGAAAGCAGACAGGACCTAGACAACCAAATATAGAAACCAGATGCATTCAATTAATGCTACTGGGCACTGTGCAAACCTGCTAAGTGCTGTTGCACAGTGGTTAACAGTGAGACCTTAAGAATGATTAGTAAAATAGGGTAACATCATGTTAGTAGTCCAGTGGCAGCAGGTATAAGTATAGGTCTGGAGAACAGAAAGTCCTGGGTTCTAGTACTGGATGTGCAACTTTTTTTCACTGTTGTGACATTGCAGTCTATAGCAATAAACTGAAAGATAGCCAAGTGTTATATCAACCTTCTTGTGGCATCAGGTGTAAGTGTAGGACTGCCATATGGATGGTCTTGGGTTAGAATACAGGATATTCCATACACTTTTACTGTTGTTCCACCTCCCATTATAGTCACTCTCACCTCTAACACTTGAGATAGTGGAGCTGATATGAATTATATGTATGTGGGCTGACACAGCAGTATTGTGTCAGTTATGTCATTATTTATCCATGTATTATCACGTACTACATTCCTGTAGGTATAATTCTGCTGTCTGGACTGGGATGACCTTCACATTTATCTAACAGACATACACAACTGCCTGCACATCCAATAACCTTGGAATTGAAATTGCAATTATGCAATGCCTCACTGCTTGGCACTACTGCGCTCTGCTTACCATCTCACAAACATGGTGCTCAGGGGATGTGAACTGCTGAGCACTGTGTTTGCACAATGGTAAACAGAGTGCAACACTTTAAAAAAGTGTGCACACTCCCAGTAAATGTGATAACAGGAACTGGTGTGAAAGTATCACTCTTCATTGCTGTAGATCTGTGGCAGACATGGAAGGCATTTTTGGGGAAGGTGCCAGGTTTAGGGCACAGAGGTGGTGTGTCCAGGAGTCCAATATTATTACTGGGCTGCTAGTTAAGAACCACAGTGACAGGCTTCTGGAGGGGGACTATTCTGGCTCCCAGTATAAGTCAGATGTTTGGGAAAGTTTAGCCTGGGCTGTATCCATTGCCAACAGTATCCTGTGCACTGGAGAGCAACATAGGCATCATTATAATGACCTATGGAGGATGATGACGGATACAGTCGACCACTGGACTGATGCATTTAGGACACATTACATCCCATACTTGTGTAAGTATCATCAACAATTAAAGTGCTGAGTGCAGGTTTTAGGCCCTTACATTCAACTTACTTGTGGTGTGGTTTTGCCCGCTCCACTCCCCCTTGCTTCACTCAGACTCGCTTTGCTCTCCTCCCACCCCTGAATTCCACCCACCCCAAGTATCCTCAAATTTATACTTTCACCTCATTGTCTGGTCACTCCCACAGCACCCTCCCACCACCATAACTTTTGGTCTCACCCTTTCACTCCTCCCACCTTGTCACCGATCTTCCTTTTTTCCCCACCTACCTTGGGCTACCTGCTCAGTGGCTTGCCTCCCTCACACTTAACTCTTGCACTCCCTAGCACACCTACTATTTCCTAACATACTCACTATTTCCACCACTCTATAATGTTCCCTCCCTAACATTGCGTATTTCTAGCCACCACCCTTCCCTAATATATTTCTTTATATTCTCCCTATAACTCTTCTCCTCCTTTTTCCATCACACAATGTTATCCTTACTTGCTATTTCTCCCACTTCTAATCTCACTAGCCCTAAGCACTTCCTACCACACTGAGCTCCATACCTTCCCCTCTTCCCCCACCTTTCCCTTTCCCAGATCTCTTTCAACATATAATCAAGCTCCACTGACTATTGCCCCCTCTCTTTTCTGTCTCTCCCCCTTTCAGTGTCTTAAATTTAAAATCATGGCCTACCGCTCTCTTACTTCTAAGCTCAAACTCAAGTGCCCCATTCCCATTACCAACCACTCTCACCTTTTACATCTTGTCTTTGCTCTTCTGGTTTCTGGTGACATCCATCCTAATCCTGGTCCCTCCCCTCTCTCCACTTCCACTACCCCTCCACCTTCATCTGCAGTCCCCAAAAAATATCCTCAAATATCACCAGCCTTAAACATCTCTCTATCTCTGCAATGAACATCCACTCTGTCTCATAAATTGGAACAAACTCCCTCTCCATATTAGATCCAGCCTATCCTTTCCCTGTTTTGAAAAAAGCTTAAATCCCACCTACTAAACTTGAAATTATGCCATTACCTTGACCACACATACTCTTAGTCTCTTCCACTGTATAACCTGTTGCATCTCCTAACTTTCTTTCTCTGTCAGTAACCTCTGCTTAAACTAATCACCAAAACCCTCAGCTCTACTACTATAGCCCTACTATACCTCCCTCCCATTCTCCACACTATTTATCTTTTCCCCCACTTCCTATCAATGTCTATACATTGTCTTTTTTTAACAATGAATATCTTTTTTGTTTTTACTCTCATATGTAGTAAATTTTAATACACTACTATCAGTGTAACCCTTAATGTTCATAATTTTTTCTTTTGTTTTTCTCTTTAATTTCTTATTTGCAGTGTTATTTTTAATAGTTTTTGTCCTGTATGTTTATCTTTGCTTATGTTTGCTGGGGCTCTTTCCCCTTGGGTCTCCACTGAAAATGGGTTGCTTACTATCAATGCAATGCAAATAGTTAATAACCTTTTCTTTTTTTACAATTATTTAAATAATTAAAAAAATAAAAAAATATCGTCAGCTCTCTTTCTGGACCTATCAAAGGCCTTTGATATGGTGAACCATCAACTACTTCACAATACCCTAAAAAATCTCCACTTAGACCACAAAACTCTAGAATGGTTTCAAGCCTATCTCTCAGAGAGACAGCAAGCTGTACTCTGGCAGAACAGGCTCTTTAGCCTCCTATCGAATACCATAGGGGTACCTCACGGTTCCATATTGGGACCTCTTCTCTTTTCTGTCTTCATAAATTACCTCTACAAAGCCATCCCAGATGCCACCTGTATTCAATATGCTGATGATTCGACATTAGTCTGTTCCGACTCATCCCCAGTTAATTTATTATCAAAAACACAATCATGCTTTACGGCAGTAGAGAACTGGTTACTGGGACGTCAACTTATTCTTAATCCAAACAAAACCAAACTGTTAATCTTCTACCCCACTCACAAGGTCATACCCACACCTTTTACTATTCAATCCAAAAATGGGACAAACATCTCCCCAGACTCCTACACTAAGCTTCTGGGAGTTACCATTGACAATAAACTTAAATATGATATCCATATTAATCAAACTATTAAAACCATTAACAAAAAACTTGGTTCGCTCTATCGAATAAAATCCTTTCTTACCCCAATAGCAAAAATGGCCACTGCCCGCTCCCATCTCCTCTCTGCCCTCTTATATGCTTCCCCTATTCTTACAAATCTTAACATAACTGAATTAAACAAACTTACATGTTGTTATAATCATATTGCTAGATTTGCAACTGGCATGCCCTATAGAACCCATCATTGTACCAACCTACAAAACCTGGGTTGGATCGAATTCCCTAACCTTCTCCAGCAGAGCCAACTCATAGTAGCATTTAAAATTCTTAAACAATCTGACAAAACCCCTGCACTGATAAACTTAATCAAACCTTACAACAATCTCAATAGTTTACGCTCCTCAAACAAACTACTAGCTCAAACGGTAAAATCCAACAACTCAGGGGGTGATGCTCTCTTTGCCAATGCAATAGGAAAAATATGGAACTCCCTTCCACCTAGCCTCACCATCATTTCCTCCATAAAACTCTTCAAAAAGAGGCTACATCACCACCTCCAGATACACTGGCTCTGCCAATGCATAAGCCCAGTCTGACTCCACCTAATCAAGATTTTTCCTCCTCCCTACAGGTCTAACTATGTAACCACTACCTCTTCACACATCTGTTTCCCTCTTATCCCCTTTTCCATGCAAATCTCTATACTTTGCATACTATTCTAATACCCATTATTACTATACGAAGGGTCTATATAAAAGGAGAAAAAATTCTGTTATACTATGTGTTTTTTTTTTGTATCTTTTTATATATCTTGGAGGAATGAGTAGAAATATTCTAAAATGTCTCCTTTTTTTGTGTAAACTACCTAAGAGAACAAACTGTATTATATCAACATATTGTATACCTATTTGTTAATGTTGGAGCTTTTCTCCCCGGGCCTCCGCTAAAAATGGACATGTATCCAGTCGAACTCTCCTGGTCAACAAATGTAAAATAAATAAATAAATAAATTAATTTTGTATTGTGTTTGTTATTTAAAATTTGTATATTGTCATTTTGTTTTTACTTATGTTTACTGGGGCTTTTCCCCACAGGTCTCCACCGAAAATGGGTTTCTTTGCAAACTCAGTTGGACAAACCCAATTAACAAATGTGGAATAAATAAATAAAAATAATAATTAAAACATCTACAGAGAATACTTGTAAGACTTAGAAACCTGAATATAGGCAAGACTGGTATTCATAATGGTCTTCTATTCTGTTTTTTCCATAGCTGCCAATGATCGTGATTGCAATATCCAAACCCACAGGGCTGGATTGGTGAAGATGAGGGAACATGTGGTGTGTATGCAGCAGAAGAGTAGTGTTATTGTAGCATTAAAAGTAAATATAGCTTTTTTGGCTACTTTATAGAGTTGTAATAAATTGAGCATGCATATCTCAACTGTAAAAGCAAGTATGCATGTATTAGTCTGTAGCACAAACCAAGAGTACAATATTAGACTTTAGTCAGATATTGTGGGTTCAAATACCACACTTCTCAACTATACAATAGTGTTAATTCTTCAGTAATATTCGAATTAAATTAAAACATCTATACCAGTGGCACAAATGCCCTGCTGTAAATTGCAAAATGTATAATTGGAATATGTATATGTGAAATAGATGCACATGTCAAGGATTACTTGCTGCAATCTGTAGTATAGTGTGCATCTTTTAGGAGGTGGTAGTCTTAAATGAAAAAGTTAAGATAATAGAGTCAGATAATTGTATTAATGCATTGTATGTCACACGTGAAGGTACTAATCTTACATGAAGGTACTAATCTTATCTCTTTTTTTCTATCACCCCAGCCCTTATCTCTCTTTTTATTTTATTTTTATTTTATTTCATATTATTTATAATAAAATAGTGTTGTGTGACTTTTTAATTTCATTTTATTTTTATTTACAAATTTATTTTCTTTTTATGTTATTTTATTTTATTGTAAAAAATAATTTTTATTTTATTTTTCTTTTCTTTTCTTTTTTTTTAATTCCTTTTCTAATTTTATGTGTCACCAAAATGTGTCCATGTCATCTGTGTGTACCACATCACTAAATGTTCCACAGCACAGCGGGATAGGCCTGTCCCACAGGATCCACCTGGCCTCCCTCTACCAGATAATTCACTGATGCCCAGCATGTCTGGGAGCCAGTCTGGCAGCACTGTCTCTGCTGCCCTTGCATTACCAGTACCTCAAGTAGTCCTGCCTAGGAGGTTGGTCCAGTTGTATCCACCAGGAGCAGTGGCAGAGGTGGTGATTTTATCACCTGCACTGAGTTGCCAGGGGTAGTGCATATGGTTGGCTACCTCTCCATTGGTGCACACTTACACCTGCTGGAGAGGTTGCTCTCCCTCATTTTGCAAAGTACTAGGAGGAGGAGAAGGAGACATCAAGCTCTCCAGTCAGAGCCGGAGTGAGGTGACAGTGATGACAGTCTAGTGGGTGAGAACTCAATTCTCACTGTTACACAGCTTGATGACAGTGCGTTCAAGATGTCCCCACCCTCACCCCAATCATGGTGTACCCTAACCATTTGTGTGCATCACCATCCATATCTCTTGTCTTGTTTGTCTTGTCTATCTGCAATTGCTTCTTCACCTACCCAACGTACCTGACCCAGACATTCATACGACCCTTCCCCAACATTCCTCTCCCTCTGCCTCTCTCTCTCTCTCTCTCTCTGAAAATAATGGGCACCTCTCTCACAAATAAAATGTCCCATACATAGCTCTCCATGTCACACACTTGTCTTCTTCACTCACTTGATTCATTCCAATTGGCTATACAACACGATTGTGTTGTGGTCACCCCTCTCCCTGGTGGTCAGTCCAAATTCAGTTAATATTTTGCAAATAGAGTATATTGGGAAAAAGATGCTAAGGATGGAGCTGCCAGGTAACAGAAAAACAGGAAGGCCTAAGATAAGGTTTATGGATGTGGTAAGAAAGGACATGCAGGTGGTTGGTGTGACAGAGCAAGATGCAGAGGACAGGAAGAAATGGAAACAGTTGATCTGCTGTGGCAACCCCTAACGGGAGCAGCCGAAAGAAGAAGAAGAAGAATTTTGCACATATGTTCACTATACACTGTTAAAGAAATGGATAACTATGGCTTTTTCCTACCTCTCTCCTGTCCTGCTTTCCCTTTGTTCTTCCTTCTGCTTGCTCCCCATTTCGCCACTTTCCTAGCTATCCCATTTTCACACCTTTAATCTGGTCAAAAAATAGAATCACACACATCACACATAAGTTGTGGGAAAACCAATAGATCCCTTCACTTTTTTAGCTCCATGTTTGCATGGTGTTGTGCAGTGTGTACCGATGTGGAGCAATAGTAAGCAGCTGGAAACAGGTGCAGTTAGCCTCACTCAATGCTACTTAATGCCACTGTGTTATGCCAGCACACAGCAACACATCTAGTATAAACAACTCTTGTCATAACATTATTACTCTGTAATGCAAAGTATTTAAAAGTATTAGATACACCTGTTTTCAAACCTAGTACCATCTGGCCCCAAAAATGAATTCATCAGTGCATTAACACATGCTGCCACAGAGTCAGTTAAGCAACAGGTGTATTTCATAGACTCAATACTAACTGTCAGACTTTAGCAATGTGGCTTGTGTTTGGGCACTGCTTAGCTACTGACAAACATGTGTATCTTGCATGAACATGCACTTTGCTAACCATCGCGCAAACCCGCTGTTCACCATGCTATGAAAATGTAAATATTATGTTCTATTACTGCTATTTAATGTCCATTTCCTGTGGCTGACATGAAATTACATATGGGAATATTACAAACTGAGGGACCTATCTAACAAGATGTCACATATATACAATACATCCCTGTGTTGGTGCCCCCCCCCCCCAAGCACTGCAACTCTGGTATCTCATGATCTTTTCCACACATATATCAACCACACTTCAAACTGTAATATCAAATGATGTATGCTATGAAATGTACACCAATCTGGTAACATGCAGAACTACAACTATTAACCAAGATGAACTGAGGTGGGCTACCAGCCACAACTGTGAACTGAGATACCAGACAACTAGAGGCCTCTGAGCTTCCCAAAATACATAGGTTGCCTTCTTTTTTGCTTGATTATAGAATTTACTACACTTTTTATTGTGTTCTGCTTATTTAATACTGTATTTAAATACTGTAAACTAAACTGCACTGTTTGTACTGCATTTGTCTGCCATATAGTACCTGTTAAATTGTATTTTGTTGCCATTTTTACAGTTACAAAACTTTTTTTGCTATTTTCACTGTTTGCAAAGTAATTGTTGCTACTTTGCACTTTTTGCAAAGCATCTGTTCTGTTTGTTCTGTTTTCCTGCTAAGCAGTATTTTAAATAACTGATTTGTTTGCTGTTTAAAGCATTCTTTAGTGTCTCCTTGCTGTTTAAAAAATGTTTAGTGTCTTACTGCTGTTTTTTTGTTTAAAAATGTTTAGTGTTTACCACCTAAATTAGTGTAGCTAGTAACTGTAGCATAGTCCATATACAGGTTTATAGGTTCATATGTTCCTAGGTAAGTACTAGGCTATCTGCCCGAGGGCATCTATAGGTCTTGCCAGAATGTGTTTGCTTTCGCCGCCCCCTTAGATTAGTTCCCTGTGCCTCGGTCCAGCAGAGCCATTAGTTCCCTGTGCCTTTGTCCAGCAGAGCCACTGCAGTCATCCCCGGGGTACATTTTCTGTTTCCCATCCACTCGTCAAGGTTTCTCTTGAAGAGTGTTAGTGAGGGGCTCTGCCTAATGTAGATTGGAATCCTATCCCAAAGCATGGGGAGTCTCTGGGACAGGAATCTATCCCACCAGCACTTCCTATTTATCATTGTGGTGAGGTTTAGATCCCTAGAGCATGTGGCTCTTTGGGATTTGTTTTTTTTTAGGTGGAGAATGTCCATCAATTCTGGGATGGACATGGCCTTGCTGCATTTGGGTCTGTTTGTAATGACTGCTGTATTCTGAGCACATTTCCAAGACATCTTCAATTGGAAGGGGCCCTTCTGCACCCTTGTGAGAGAAGTCTGCTGATTGCAACCTGTCTGGTGAAGGGTGATTGGTCTAGGGCTTGGAGTAAGCATACTCATTGGTTCTTTTGTGTTTTTATTTTTTTTAAGTTTTTAGCTTCTGGTATTTAAGCCCCAAATTTGAGGGGGTTTCTGTTTGTTTCCATGTTGTGCAATACTGAACACTGTTGTGCAATTCTGTGTCATAGACAGATACTTTCAACAAGTTTTCCCTTAGGCACAGCTGTAGTACATTAGTGTAGTCTTCATCTTTAGTCCATCTCTGGTCTAAGAAGTATTGTTAGTGAACTGTGACCTATTAAACCACCAGCCAAAAACCCAGTCAGAAATACCCCTCTACAAAGCACCTCCTAAATCAATCCTGAATGCACCCCCTTTGTGATAACAGTTCTTCAAGACTATCATTTTGGACAGTTGGACTACTCTTTTTTCTCCTACCAGCCTTGTTGACTTGGGTCTCCTGAGGCAGTGTAGCAACTGCCTCACATACACTGATAACCCTCTGTTAATAACTCACTCTAGTACAGAGAGTGAGAGATGTATCTACCCCAAGGATCTTGAATCCCTGCTCTCTCACACTCACAACAGTAACACTGAAGTGGGTGTCAACTCACCCACCACTACTCGTGCACATAGTATGCATCCAACACATAAATCAACATACATGGAGGTTCTCTCAAAAATCTTACCGAAACATCAGAGACCTCCAAAACAAAAGACTGCTACAACTAGCACAGCTCCCACAGCACCCAAAACACATAGTGACACCAATGTCTCACCTAACAAGCCCTTAAGGTGTAACACTCAAATACCAAATTTTCCTGTTATTGGAGACTCCACAGGTAGACTTACAGATATCCCACTCATCAGGTTAGATAAAGAGAAAGTCAACTGTCTGCCTGGTGCCAGGGTTTGTCAGATCACGCATGCACTCAGGTCTCTTGGCAACAAAAACCATTGTGACTCTGCCATAACTCATGTTGGAGTGAACGACCTGAGCGGTACTTCACTGGACTATATGGAGAGACATGACTGCGCTCTCTGAGTATGTGTCACAGACAGGTATAACCCCAGCCTTGAGTAGCATATTGCCCTCACCTAGAATGATGCCACAATATAAACAAAAAAATGATCAATTTCAATAATTAGCTTAGTTTTTATGGTCATTCAAAGGGGATTCAGTTTCTATCAGCCTGGGATGACATGGTTGATAAACCTCACTGCTTTGCCAGAGATGGTTTGCACCTTGCACCACTAGGCTTTTAGCTGCTGGCAAAGGCTCTTGCCTCTCCCATAGAGCCTTTTCTAGACAAGGCCTCAAAAACAAAAATACCAATGTGAAAATTGCCAACCATAACATAATAATTGCTATGGCGCTAAATACTAGGAGCTTAAACCAAAAACTGCACATCCTGGAAGCACTTCTATCACTGGAGGATGTAGATGCCTATGTAGTCACAGAAACCTGGTTCAAGGCCTCAGAGAGTACCATGGCCTTGCAAGGCTACAATGTCTTGCACATCTCCAAACAGTAAAACAAATGTGTGAGAACCAAAGGAGGCAGTGTTTCTATCTATATTAGAGAAAAATTTACCTCCCAACTAGTTAGACTGGACAACTCCCTGATGTTACTCCATGTTCAGATTACTGTGGGTAAGACCCCCATTCAAGTCATAGCAAGTTATAGATCCTCCTACATGGATCATGATGCACAGGAGGCCTACTTGATCAAACTGGAGGAAATCCAAATATTTTCAAACACTCTGATCATGGGAGATTTCAATTATCCCACTATCAAATGGGAAACCTAATCTAGCCCTAACTCACTAGCACAACATTTTCTTGACTTTGTTAACTCAAATGCCCTGGAACAAATTGTTCAAACCCCAACAAGAGGAACAAACATATTAGATCTGGTTCTCACTAACATGACAAATAGATGCACCACGGCAACTGTCATAACCTCATTAGTTAAATCTGACCACAAATCAGTCACCTTTGAACTAGCACTAACATCAGAATTCACAAAGGGCAAAGTCAGAGTAAAAAACTTCATCAAAGCAAACTATACCATCCTAGGTGAAGGTATAAATTCACTCCAAGCCCCACCCCCAGCTGGAAGTGGTAACTACACCAAAGTTTACACTAAAGCCCTGTATAATCACTTGTATAAGTGCATAGACTCTGCTGTTCCAGAAGTAATTAAAGTCAGAGCCCTGAAGTAAAAAAAAAAGATGCTCTGATGGACATTCAGCATCAACAAACTTTACAACAAATGCAAAACATTACTGTCTAAGAAAACTAAGGCGAGGCCACAACAATGGAAAAGCACCCTCCTCAGCCTCAACAGGCAAATAAGACTACATGTCAAATCCTCTAAGGATAACTTTGAGAAACACTTAGCAATCAAAATCAAGGATAATCATAAGGTCTTTTTCAGTTACATACATAGGTTAAAAGGTAGGAACGAAACATGTGCCGAACTAGTGACTAACAGTATCAAACACACTGATCCCACAGAGATAGCAAACCTGCTAGCAGACAGATTTGGTGAACATTTTACTCCATTATCCCCTCCAAAGTTATCACGAACCTTACCCCAACTTCACCCACCCTATATATCTGAAGAGCAGGTCAGTAAAGCCTTGTCTAAGGCAAAAAGCACAGCCTCTATGGGAGCAGACTGCATCCCAGGCTGTCTTCTAAACAAACTAAAACATGAACTAACATCACCATTATGTACCCTATTCAAACACAGCCTAACCACTGGCTTTGTTCCAGTGTAATGGATAACAGCAACAGTCATTAGCCCTCCACAAAGGTGGCTTAGCAACAGACCCATGGAATTATAGACCCATAAGTTTGATCAACCTCATCTGTAATGCCATGGAACGTATCACCATGGACCTCATAAATAAAGACATAGGTGACCTCCAAACCCTGGATCCAACTCAATTCGGCTTTATCAAGGGCAGATCCTGTCTGTTAAACCTGGTAGATTTCTTCAAAACTGGGACCAGGGCCAATGATGAGGGCAAATCTGTGCACACAGCATACCTCAACTTGGCAAAGGCCTTTGACATAATCCCACACTCAGGCATTACTGATAAACTTAGCAAACTTAATACAAACCCTTTTGTTGTAAGATGGATTGCCATCTGGCTCATAAACCAGTCACACACTATCAAAGTGGGTGAGTCAACATCAAACAGCAGGCCTGTCACCAGCAGAGTGCCACAAGTGTCAGTGTTGGGCATCCTACTGTTTGTATATACTTCTCAGAAATTCGGGCCACCACTTAGGGGCTGTGGCTGACCAAGTTTGTGGATGACTGCAAACTGGGTGTACTAATCAAATCCCCATATGATGTCAGTATACTTCAGGGGGGTCTTACGCAGACTGATGACTGGTGTCTTAGCCACAGTCTCAAACAGAATGCAAAAAAATGCATCATCATTCCATTTGGGAAAAACATTGTCCCTTCACATTATCAAATTAACTATACCCTATGTACCTACAGAGTGGTAAGACATCTGGGATCACAAGTGACTGTGACATTAACTTTGACCACCATGTGTCTACTGTAGTCAGGAAGACTTTCTATGCAGCACACTTGATTAGCAAAGGCATCGGCTGTAGAGAAAAGGAGGTTATTACCCTTCTATACTCATCACTAATCAGGCCCAGAATTGTTTATAATCCTCCTTTCAGCATGTACTGTACAAAGCACATGGAACAATTAGAGACACCTCAGAGGCTTCTAACTAAGAAGTTCAAGGGACTCCAGCATGTGCCTTACACAGCAAGCTCCCACCTGAACCTAATGAATTTGCTGCACATCTGTAAATCAAACAGGACTAGAACTACCCATTCCAGGGAACAAAATATGATGTACGACTTGAATAGGGCATGCTGAAGGGACAGATTTGTCTCCCAGCAGTAGCTGCATCTTTGGAATAGGCTTGCAATTCATGTGAAGCAGATCACCTCTATGACACTGTTCAAAAAGAACCTGGACAAATGGATGGGGCACCAAAAATTCTTACCAGAAAAAGCACCCACACCCCTTCTGGACATGGCAGTCATTAATACATACAGTCCTGGGTACGGACTAGAGTATCTATGGTATTACATTGGGATGAAATGGCTAGGCTTGAAA
>NC_056731.1:1784473643-1784476143 GCF_019279795.1 Protopterus annectens
ATCAAACCAGAGAACCTCTTGGTGCACCGGTAGCATTGTCACCTCACAGCACTGTGCTGTAGTACCACCAGGGCAAGGCCAGGCAAAAGTCACCTCATTCTATAACACACAGAGTACAGTGACATAGCTTTAACTCTATCCACATACATCTTGCCATGGTTTGTAGGCCCTGTGTTATCTTATTGTGAAAGCTCTGTAGTCTGTCCAGCTGCTGCATCTGTCTGGTAAGGTATATGCCAAAGAGACTGTTATACCTGTTCTGATGAGATTTGACTACAGTGCTGTCATAAAATCCTAAGATCTGCATATGATGGCATGACATATGATGTGCACAACACAGGCTTTCAATACCAGTGTGGACACTTGGAGGTCAAAGTTCGGACTGCTATCTACATGCATTCCCAATGCTGGTTTCACTGGATGTCAGCATGGCAGGATTGTTCTCAATGCTGTGATTAACATGGAATTCCACTTTTCAGATGGACAACATAAATTAGACACATTTCTGCATTTAGTTGTAGATCGTGTGCCTTTGTCCCCATTTATTTATCTCTGTTACTTCCCCCTGTACTATGTTATCATCATTGCTGGACTCAGTGATTGCACACAATATGCAAGAATCACCAAACTTGGTAAGGCAAAAGCCATATATTTTAGCTTGTACTGTCAAGAAATAGACTCCAAACAATGAAGGGGAGTTTGCCAATGGTGGCAGTTCTACATGTTAAGTCAGTGAGCTAATTGCTTATCCGTCTACTGATGTAAGGGTTAATCCCCAGTTGGGAGGGTTTGTCAATGATATGTGTGTGGGGGAGATTATTTCAAAACCCTAGGGCAGCTCATGATAGACAGTATGCACTGTTTTACCTTGATCCAGGCCTATCACACTCAAACAATGGCCTGTGACAACATCACAGATTACCTTTGGCATACTCAGCACATTCATGTTTCTGATATGGTTGAATACACACTTCAACACACCACATGGGATATATTTTTATACAAGGGTATACATCAACATACATTCATCTGAGTAGACGGGACTCACCTGATGCATACATATATAGACACATCCTGATTCTCCTCGACTGTGAGGTAGACCAACATATGATCATAGACCTCTTCTACATTTATACTTGTCATATTCTGGCTGTGTGCAACAGACCTGTGTGAATTTTTAATGCGCATCATGTTTGGTACATCTGATAGATGTCCTGAAAGAGGTAATCTAGGCCATGCAGGATGACAACAGTAGTATTGGCCCTAGAGACTATATAATCTTAGCCAAAAAGTTACCCTGGCTTTCGCCACCCAAGAAAATTATTTTCCTGTCCCCATGTCATGCAGAGCCACAGAAGTGATCCTCAGGGCGAATTTCCTATCTCCCATCCAATCATCAAGATTTTTCTTAAAGAGTGCTAATGAGGAGCTATGTTTGATATAGATAGGTAATTTGTTCCAGAGTATGGGAAGTCTCTCAGACAGGAATCTTTCCCTCCATCATGGTCTGTTTATTGTGGTGACAAGGTTTAGGTCCCTAGAGCATGTAGCTCAGAGGGATTGGGATTTCTTTAAGTGGAGCATGTCCAACAGCTCTGGGTTAGACATAGCTTTGTATGTTAGGCAGAGATCACCTCTGAGTAGGTGATATACGATGGAGTTAAGCTGGAGTTTTCTGAGACAGTCTGCTTAGGGCATCTGTTTGAGGCTGGTAATCCTCTTCTTGAGATATTTCTGTGGCCTTTCCAGTTGTTGTAGATGTCTTGTGAGGTACATACCAAAAGGGGCACTGTATTCTATAATGGGTCTAATGAGTGACGAGTATAGGGGAACAATTACCTCTTTTTTCCTGGATGAGAAACCTTTTGTGATGAGGTGTGCCATGTAGAAGGATTTCCTAACTGCTGTGGTGATGTGATTATCAAAGGAGAGACTACTGTTCACCTGTTTCTCAAGGTCTCTTATCACACTTTCAGTGTTAAGTAGACTACCGCCTATGTGGTAGTTCATGGATATAGAGTTTTTACCAAAAGAGATGACAATGCACTTTTTGGCATTGAGTTTGAGGCCATGGCTTTGACACCAGACATCTGTCTCAGTGAGGCCCTTTTGTAGGATGTCCACATCATTAGGAGTTTCAATTATGGCTTCTAGTTTGCAGTAATCTGCGATCTTCATTAGCCAAAGACCTTCTGAGTTAGTCTATACTTCAGAGACATAGATAACAAACCGGAGATGACCCAGGACTGAACACTGTGGTACTCCACTTGTCACTAGTCTGAAGTCAGATTTGTAGTCTGCTACTTTTACAGTGTGAAGGCATTTGACAGAAGCCCACACTGAGGTATTCACTCAGCACTCTCAAATGTGTCCATAAACAGCTATATCACCAAATGGGTAGACTAGTGTATCACATATGTGGCATCTTACTATGTGGAAATGTATGATATCATGTATATCTCAGGTCCAGTGATCAGGTCTGTACATCAGGGTTGTGTGA
>NC_056731.1:1784481143-1784531143 GCF_019279795.1 Protopterus annectens
TATGCCATAGTCAATCAGAAATGATCAGTATTTAAAATTTCAGTATCTGTTTAAAATCTCATTTAACCCATGTAGACATTCTACAAAAAAGAGGAATTAATTTAAATAGATGAACCATTCATTAAGAACAAACATTTGTGATTCTTAAACTCTTGTAAAGCAGCAAATTTTGAAGAAATGTGTTTGCAGTAAAGGGATGTGAATTAAAATTGTGCTGTTTGAAATAAATTGCCTAGCTATTACAGCCTGTGAAGCATCTCAGGTTAAAACTGATGGTTCACATGTAGCTAAATATATGCCTAGTATGTTTGACAATTTCATATTCTACCCGCACTTTATACACTGATGCCCATAGTCTACCATGATCTTTTGCCTTGCTCTTTCAGCTGGAGATAGTCTTATAATTGTATAAACCATTCTTTTGTAAATACTCTGGACTCTTCTGCATTGTAATTACCGAGTGCAAACATATAAATACAATAACTATAAATAATACCTTTATAATTTTCTCTCAGTTTTGTAAATAACTCTCTCAGCTTAAATACTATAACTTTGTAAATAATATTTTTTTGCAATTTCCTGTAATTTACGTAAATACCACTGTCAGTTTTACATATGCATGTGTGAACTCCCATTGAAAGTCTAGAATCTGTATATGCTTTGTAAATGCTTCTGTCAGAAAGTGACCTAGGTCATGGCTAAATAGGGTCAGACTCAGTAGCCCACCAACATGCTTAACAAACAAACAACAAAAAAAAAATAATAAGGCATGCCTTTTCTCTCTATCTTATCTTGAATACAGGTCAAGTGGTTGGTAGAGCTTCACTTTGATGTTAGTTAAAATTTCCTTTCATAAGAATTTCTCCACGTATTCCTAAATTTCAGAGTATTTATATCCAGGTGTGAACATTCTTTCAAACTGATAGAACAGACATCATTTTAAAGTGCATGGGTGTTTTTCATAGTACAGGATTTGTATGTGTGCAAGGCCAAATGACAAAAAACACCTCTATACCTTTATGCAAATATGCTCAGTGCCACTTAATGGATGGCTCAGACTATGTGAACATGGAGGGCTGTGCAGACAGGGCCACAAGTTTTAAGATTGTCGGCAATTTCATAAAACAATTTAAAAGTGGTCTGGTTGTTTGTGAATGTAACCTTTTCAGTGTAAAGTAATGATGGCGTTTGGCTATTGTTGAGTGTGAACTTGTGCAAACCAAAATATATTATGGGCACTCATTAAAGGAAAGTGATGCTCAGAGCAGCTATACAGATGTGAATTTAAAAAAGATCTAAAGTGTTATTTACTGAATGTATGAGTTTCCTTATGTGGACAGTCTAAGTAGGTCTTGGAAAGGGGAAGACAGGACAGGTACAAATAGTGGAAAGACAAGACAAGGTGTAGACAAAAGGAAGACATCAAGAGTGTTGTGCTGGAGGAGGTGGGAGAGGAGGAGTACTATGTTTTTGATGGGGATTGACCCCCCTCCTCTATTTTTCAATTTGTTTATATAACAGGGAACTTGATAAAGGAAGGGAAGATATAGGGGAGAAAATTAGGGAAGAGTTAATGACAGCACACCTCATAAAAGACAAAACAGACTGGAACACTATGGTGAGGTATTACTAGTGGTGTACACAAGACATACAGATAGCAGACATATACAAAAGGAGAAGGGTGAGTAGGTGTCAGAACAGGCATCACCATGGTCTGGAACACCTCAAATATTCCCACTACCTGACAGATCTGCAGTAGGAGACCTTGGTGAAGTGAGGGTGCAGGTCTCTAATGGTTATTTAGATGAAACCAACAAGTCAGCTTGCTTGGAAACCACTGGAGGATGTCTTGTATGGGTTGAATGTGTTTCCCATCATCTTGTTCAACTGCATTCTCAACTAAGTCTTGAAGTTCATGCCATTCAAGGTTTCCAGGCTATGCCATACTGGGGTGTCCACAGAACAAGAGATACCAACTCAACCCCGTGAAAACATCTCCATGTGGGCAGAGGGAGAGGGAGATCTATCCCTAACCATGAAGTCTATCCCTAACCTGGGTGTCTATCCCTTTCCTGGGTGTCTATCCCAAACTTGTGTGGCATGAGGATGGGTTGCCCTTGGGATCTCCTGACCTGTGGAAAAGGCAATATAAAAGGGAGAGAAAAACATGGAAAATAATAAATAAATAAATAAATAAATAGAGAAAGAAAAAGATGTGGGGAGATAGACATAAATGGAGACATACATTTTTTGTTATAATATTTTATTGATAGTGCATAGTAAACATTTATTAAACAGGTATACTTCATGAATTTGTACTGCATATTAAACTGAATAATAATGCTGTCAAAAAGTATTACTACTGACTGCAGTGCAAAGCTACTTATTAATGTTTAATTGTTTTTGCACATCTGACCTAATTACCTCTTATATTTGAAAAATGTCAGCAAAAATGTTAACAGTACTTTCTTTTTTTGCTATAGAATAGACCAGATAATGCATGATTGTCTTTTTACACTTATTTACTTAGGTGATTAATAACAGGAACACCTTCCATCAAATGTTTCAGCCTCGTCTGAGACTGTCTTTTATTATAGGTGTGCTCTCCTCAGCTACAGAAATAATAAGAAAAGGAATGCACATTTGTTTGCCTGTGTTATGCCCATGTGCATTCTTAACAGACTTTTTCAAGTATATGTGATACAATGGATGCATTAATTAGTCAAAGAATGCAGTATGCCTTGTTTGGGTAATATAAACTGCTAGCAGTAATGACTGCTTTGTTTATTCCATTACTATCTTTCATTTCCTTTCTTAACTTCCTTAATTTTTATTAGAACAATGTGTTAGAGGATGCACTTTGCTCCTGTGATTAGACAGATAAGAGGCATCTGTGTGTCTGAGAAGATGAGGGGAAGGCTTGCCTATTGTTGCATTGCTCTGAATGGCAAAGGTACATTTTCTTACAAGATCTCATACTTGACCGCTGCAATCTGTAGTATGCTGTGTAGTGCTTACCTGTATTTTTCTGAATTAATACATTTTCATCTACCTGTAAAGCATACAATTACTAATTAGTGGTAAAATTTATTGAGCAGTACAGCATGTAAGAAGTTGTATGCTGGTCATACACTTGCAGCTTTATCCCCAACCCCATTCTGCCTAAGATGTGGTGGCTAGCTCTGGTCAGTTATTTTGTATATGCATCAACAATTTTGGAAATAAGTTAACATACATTAGAAAAATATGCAGTTTGTGCATCAGTATCACAGTACAACCTTAATTCTGGCTACCATTAACCATTGGAATTACATTCAGACATTATTTGTTTTGTCTGCATGCTTTAAAAATCTCATCCATTTCCTATATTTACTTAACATATTTATGCTTGTGTACATACGACATTTTGTTTATTCTTACATATTGAGAACCCTTTTAAATTACAGAAAAAATGCTTAAATATTGAATTCTAGCCTTCTGTCCCGCAACTGTGATAGCAGCTAGGCTAGCGGCTCCCACCTCTGTAGGTCATCATACCTGTGCCTACATTGTTGCCCAAAACAGGGGATCCCCATCACGCAGAGCTGGATCATGGTCAACTGTTGCCCTAGGCAGGGTAATGGACTAGGGTCCTAGCTATATTAACAGTTAACATAAAATTAGGGTTGGCACATCTTGTGATGCTGAAAACTGGACCAAAGCCATGCCCCCTGGTCTGCACACGACTCTGCACAGGCCCAACTCATCTTGGCCCACAACCATGTCTACTTTATGAAGTAAACGTATATGTCATTAGGGCAGAATGTCTCTTTTAGTCCCTTTTCATGTGCCTAATCTATGTAGTGTTACTCTTTTTTTTCTTTGTTATGGAGTATCTCCCACTCCACCACATCACTTTAGCGATGCTTTTTGTTAAATAAAAAGATAGAGGTTGCCTTTTAACAAATTCTGGCATTCTGTCCACATTCTACTCAGAATACCAGAGTTTGTACAATGCTTTCCGGACTACCATAGACTCATTCTAATTTCTGGATAGTCTGGAAAAATACTGGATAGCCTACATGAAATATTGTTCAAATGTATTATTTTACAGACTATTTTCTTCTTTGTTTTTACAATGATCTCAAATATTTGGATTTAGTTTAAAACTTTTATTTCAAATTTTACAGCAAAAGCATAAAATCTCACATTGAAAACAGACTTAGCATCAGCAACAGTAAATGTCTATTTCCTTGGTACTGAAATACATTGGAAATGCATCTAGCAGCCAGTTAAACTTAAAGAGACAAGTTGGGATCCATATTCAAATAAGATATAACGAAGTAACCTGTTAATGCTGTATAAATCAAGGTATAAAAATACCAGTAACCAAATGTATACTTCTTAATGACCACAAGCCAGTAACTGGTTCAAAGAATTCAAATCAATTGAAACACCGTCTTTAAAAAAAAAAATAATCAGAGTTGTGTTTTCATCTCACACAGTAGATTTCATCAGAACTAATCCAACAGTAAAAATTAGTGAAAATAAATACAAGAGTCTACCATAATTGGTGGTTAAAAAACATCAAATTATTACATTGTTTCCTTCATTGTGCAATAACTTCGAGTTTGAAACATATATTAATCTAAATAAACCATATAAACTACCCCCACCAATTATGGTAGGCTCTTATATTTAAATTTGTTAGTTTTACAGTTGGGCTAGTTCTGTTGAAGTCTCCTGTGTGAGATGAAAGTGCTTAATTCTGATTAAAATATTTTTAAAAGAAGGTATTTCAACTAATTTGAATTCTTTGAACTGGTTACTGCATTGCAGTCATTAAGAGGCATACTTTTAGTTAAATATATAGCAAAACATTAATTAGCAGCTATGCAAAAGGTGCAAGAATTCAAAAGACAAATGTATAAAGCATTTGTTAACAGTCTGGGACTGCCCGTTGGAGACAAGTGCTCCTTTTCAGGTACATCGCAGGAGCACTATCTGGTGAAGTAACTTGAGTCACACAGAAGACAGCAAAGGGAACCAAACCCTGCACTACAAAAAAAAAAAAAAAGAAAGAAAGCTCATTAACAGATTATTTTAAGTATCATTGTATCTATTTGTTAACCAGACCAACCCACTGGACAAAATGTTCCTTTTTAGTGGTAACCTGGGTGCACTGCTGACTTGCTCAAAGTCACAAAATAGGCAAATGGAAGTGAAGGATTCAAACCCTGTACTTTTGGCTACAAGAAGCAGTTTGTTAACACCTCAGAACCTGAAGTGCCAGACCACTCTAATTCACTTAAAAGCTTAGCAGAACAACAGGTGCTGCATGGCCATGCATTTTCTAAGTAAAAATATATGAAACTATAATGATTTATTTTATTACTGACTGCAGTCAGTAGTGATTTACCAGATAAAATAAGTTAACAGGGGGCAGGGCAGAAATATGAGACAAAAATCAGAGATGTTCTGCAAAATCAGAGACAGGTAAGAGGTGGACTACTCTAATTCACTTAAAAGTTAAAAGACAAGCAATTTTTGCAGCAACATGCATCTTCTGACCAACAAAACTGAGAAACTCTAAAGACAGGCATTACTTTGCTCAATGTAATCCACCAGTAAGTTATCAAGAGATTAAGTTGTTAATGAAGGTTTGGCACTTAGTATGGAGGATTACAGCTCCCACCTCCTATTGAGCTGTTTCCTGTACTCAAGCGAAAAGGATTTGAGTCTTTTGACTTCAATTTGCTGCCTACTCTGTGACTCTAAATAAGTCCCTTAACCAAACATTGCTTCTCAGTTTTTTAAAAAAAATGGGCCAAAAAAGAAAACTTGACTAGTTTTTAAAATTAAACATGAGTGATGTGCATTTTCTGAATAATAGTAATCATGAAACTCTAATGACCGAAACTGAGTGAAGTATAATACTTAGTGACTTACTATTCACTTGATCGTTCATAGGGGACTTCTGGACATGAGGGTCAATTCATTTACTGATAGAGTCATGGGACTTTAGCACATGCAAATTCAAACTCAAAAACACACACACACACACACACACACACACACACACACACACACACACACACACACACACTCATTTGCTATACAGGTAATCCTGTAAATCACACACCCATGCTGGTCATTCATATTGAGGTGATTACAGAGGAAAATATAATTCTGTGGCACACACAGCTTGCTGAAACTGAGCCCAAGACATTGAGTGTTAAAAAAATACCACTTTCCACACTTCCTTCTTATTTCCATTGTATAGGTGGTTGTAAAGGTAAAGTCAATTCCCTAGCACAATGGGCTTGCATAAGACATTCTGAATGTTAAAAAATGCATGCTGAGCCAAATGGTAATCAAGGTTGAGAAATAAGGGACACTTTCTTTTTCTTTCTTTTTTTGTGACATTTATGAGGCTACCAGCCAGCACCTAGCAGCTACCTAGGTCACCTTGTGCTGGATCTGGTTCTGCTGTCAGGGATGGCAGGTGTTCCCCAACGTCTGCCACAGATCCACTTCTTTCCATTCAGAGCTAGCTGCAGCCTGCTCCAGCTTCTGCAGTTATGACTTGTACAGCTGATAAAAGGATTTGTTGGTCTTTTTTTCTGATCAACTTGGGACTCAACCATGGGCTTTTACAGTAAAAGACTGAAGTATGTAAGTGCAGGAAAGGGGAAAAGAGGGTCTGAGCTACACTCTTTGAGGTGTGACATCATCATGGCCAGCTCATGTACCCATATCAAGGTAGTACCTATGGAACTGATACCAGCGTCAAGGTTGGTTTACTAAGTGGACTGAAGCAATCACATGAACTTCCACAGTTTTTTTGTCTGTGGTATTGTTTCTTTTGTTATGTGAATGGAAAAGTATCAGTAGTGTGATACCTGCACACATGTTACAGTGGTAGAATTTCAGTGAACATAATTCTACTCAGAAGCCTGTCAGGATTTGCTTTTTGGGGAGGGTAACCTAAGCAGTTACAATAGTATGGCCTTAAGGTTTATAATGTAACCTGTGTTTTTATGATGTAGTCATTCTTAATAATTTTGAAGCTGTTCATTAACAAATGTTCCCTTTTTGAGGGTCCCTAAGTCTTTCATAGTATTTCATAGTTATTTGTAAGTTGTTGGATTAGTCTTAGGGATACAGTAGTAGTAGGTTAGGATAAAGTTCAGCTATCTGTTAATATATTAAATACATTCTTAAAAGGAATGGCATAGTTTGCTCTTCTTGAGAAATTATATAAGTTCATACATCTTCCAGTGCTCAGCACCCTTCAGCGGAGCTCATCCACTTGTGCAATGACACGATTATAGAGATCAGCTTGGCTGAGCTTCATTTGCATAACAGCTTCATAAACCACCAACCCCAATTTATGCCAATAGGTTTAAATCTGTCATATTTAACTGTACTGAATCATGTTTCTTGTGACACTCTGTGGAAAGTGTGAAGACACTAAAAAGATGTATTAACAGAAGTCATACTTTAAAATAATTAGAAAACCATCAAGATTGTTATAATTCATTAAGATTGATTTACCAGAAGCATATATTATAGCAATAACCCACGCCTGGGTGTGGGTAATGCTGGATTTACCCACAGTTGGCGTGGTTTGGTCATGAGGGTGAAGCCCGAGTAGCCAAACAAAGCCAACCATGGGTAAATCCAGCATTACCCACACCCAGAAGTGGGTTATTGCTATTATACAATGACATTATTTAAGAAAAAAATAATTACTTTTCTTAAATAATGGCATTGTATAATGCCTCTTTGCTGCCCTTCCGCAGCTGTCTGGTATTCTGCGGCAGTTCTGATGTACTGCGCATGCCTATGCAGTACATCAGAGCTGTGGGCAAAAGCAATGGAGAAAGCAAGATCTCCATTGCTTTTTACAAACTGTTTCGCTATGTTAAATGGGTTTAACATAGCGAGACAGCTTTAAAAAAAGCAGCAGAGAATCTCCGTTGCTTATTTTAAAGCTACCTCGCTATGTTAAACCCATTTAACATAGCGAGACAGTTTTGAAAAAAGCAACGGAGAAAGCAAGATCTCCGTTGCTTTTACAAACTGTCTCGCTATGTTAAATGGGTTTAACATAGCGAGACAGCTTTAAAAAAAAGCAACGGAGAATCTCTGTTGCTTTTTTAAAGCTGTCTCGCTATGTTAAACTCGTTTAACATAGCGAGACAGTGTTGCTGTAAGAGTTATAGTAATGGAAAAAGTCTGGGCGACTGGACCTTTTTCCATTACTATAACACAGATTTACAACATGCACGCTGACCAATCGGCATGCACGTTTTTGAATATTAATGGGGGGGTCATTGTATAATTATTAGTAGCATATGACAATTATGATTTCTTGACAATGTTAAGAATCAGAGGAGCGGGAAAGGGTAAGGTGTCATTTACAACAGCTCTATACATGCATTTTGGTACTTTTTGGCCTTTACTTTCATTGATAAGGGTTACAGAGAAGTAGGGAAACAACATGAAATTAATTAGCATTATTATGATAAAATTATATAAATAATTACTTGCTGCAAAAAGAGGGAGGATAGTTCAAATAATACTCAATATACTTTTGCAATAGCTACTACTAAACTATTGCAGTGTGGTGCCATGTGTGTCTACTTTAATTGTGGTCCTCAGTTAATGCTTTCTGGTTACAACATGCATCTGCAGCAAGGATTAACCCACGAGAGAGACGACTTCATTCTTAAAAGTCACATCCTAATACATGCTCTTAGGACATATGACAAATATCTGTTTAGGAAAGGGGATAAAGCAAGCAGAGAGTGCTAAGGAATGGAATCAAGTAGTGGTTGATATTAAGGTTGTAGGGGTAGGAACTGCATATTTGCACAGTGCAGAAAAGATCAAATGACCTAGTGGGACATGCAATAAGCGAAGCCAAGGAGAATGGAGTTACCTACAGCAGCACTGGTGGGGACCATTTCACAATACAATCATTAACACCTGATGAGAAGGACCTTTTATCCATAAGGGCTGATGAGTATGATGCAGATGATGATGCGACAGGAATCATCAGAGCAGGTGTGGACACCAGTACTTTCGGACCACTGCAGCAACCACAGTGTGGTAGCCAAGAAGGCTAGTGCACATATATATATATATATATATATATATATATATATATATATATATATATATATATATATATATATATAGGCTAGTGTGTATATATATATATATATATATATATATATATAATGGCAATACTTCATACTGCCATATGCTGGCCAGCATAGCTTTGTATATATAACCTATTGCATTTTCCATGAACAGGAACCTGTTCTACATGAGGAATGCAAGAAAGTTCGCACTGTTTGCCTGGTAAGTGTCTCTATCATCTGTTTACACATAATTCATTTTGTCTGTCAAGCAGAGCACCTCACTGTCCCACTTCAAGAAAAATCTTGATGAGTGGATGGGAAATAGAAAGTTCACCCTAGGGATCACCCCAGTGGCACTACTTGATAGAGGCACTGGGAACTAACATTGGGCAGCATGATGCCAGGGCACTTCTATGGGCTAGGCTTGTAAATGCTCCAGGGCCATTAGCCTATTACACACCTATGATTGTCAGAGGCTGCAGCATATCATCACTTATTCCGTCACAGGATCAGCATCATCACCAAACACCTCCACTTTGCCATACAACAGTTTGAAGTTGGGCGCATAATAGCTGATGACAATGATGCCATTACTCTTATATGCATGCACAGTTTGAGAACAGTGGCATATAGTTACAAATTGTACTGGGAGGACCCCCACCCCACAGCAGGTACATAACTCCATAAGCAGTATCGTGGGATCACACAATCAACAGAATGAGGACATGACATTGCAGCCAGAAGTGGGGGACACCGCATAACACAACACTAGCCTATTGTGAACAACAAGAGCCCATTCAGGAAAATGCTATCATTTCAGAGATAGCAGTGTTCCCTGTGACACCTGTGCAAAGAGATGCTAGGTGAAAGCGTATCTCACAGCTAGCTTTGGAGACATGCAAGACCTTAACTGCCCAGCAATAGATGTTCCATAACATTGTTTAGGCTGAAGCCACTGCCACAGAGAGTCAGGTAGAGATTGTTAGAGTGCTGCAGGGTATATGTGACGAAATTCATCAGTACATAGGAATGGTGGAGGCCACGGACAATGCCATTATGATCCTTATGCTCAGCACACACCTGCCTCTATGCACACATTAGTGAAGTTTTACCAGACTCTCATAGTAAGTACAGCTGCACATGGATGGGGGAAGAGTCCACACACATGGGGGCAGAGTAGGCTGTACTGCACATGATTCTCTAGATAGTACTATAACAACTACTGGTGTTATGATAGACTCTTGTCAGTTAAACCAGCACTGTTGCTACTTCATCATCAGCACTGCACAAATGATGACTGTTTACTAGTTCTGATGTGACAGGGGACTGGTGTCGATTAAATAACTTACTGCTCTGATGTGCACTCTCACCAGAGCAAACACCACACAGCAATGGCCAGCATTGCACAGCCAGATTTCTCCTGAACATGCAGCAATACACATTCCTTTATATTATTACTTGCAATGCAGCCCAAAAAAGTAACAGATAATAAACATTCCTTCTGCATCCCTACCAAATAAAAATAATGATTCTGAATAACTCAATATATAACACTTCTTTATACTTATTTTTATGCCTTTACCATTATTAATACAAAACAGAATTGACAGTTAGGCATCACAGTGATGTAATAAGCAAAACATATACAGTAATAAATTAATTGTGCAGAAAGAAAACATTTTTTTAAATAATAATGAAACTATCTAATGGACACTGACAGTAAGCCATGCACCACACAGCATTGCCCACAGATAACAGTGCATGTATCAAGTTCAATCTATGTTATATCACAGTAAAGGTAGTACTACCTAAGTGTCATAGTCAATAGTGGTAGACTAGATGCCGCCTCTTTGCCTGTGCAGTCATGTACCATGGGGTCACCTTAATACTACCATCGACTTATCACCATCACGCTATCACTACCATCACGTATTGAAGAAACAATAATGGGAGCAGCACTGCCATCATTGGACTGTTGAGTACCAGATTGATGCATAATCATGCTTGAAAACAATGCAACATGTGGTAAACATCCTGCATAAAGTAACAAGGTCATAATGGTAGGCACCCCTAGACTCATCCAGGTAATGTAAATGAGCTTTAAGCAGGCCAAACCCTCACTCCTTAACAATCTGTATTAGAGACAGAATTGTGTTGAAGTAATCCCCAGTAGTTCCCCTAGGGTTACAGATTGGTGTCATCAGCCAGGGTTCAAGTGGGAAGTCTGCATTACCTGTAAAAGAGAAGATGAGGGGAGACATAACAAAAGAATGGGGGGGGGTTCTAAGCAAATAATTTTTCAAATAATACATGCAGAAATTATTATAACTAGAAAACTTACTTTGCACTTACCAACAGAGTGACCATAGGGTATCCTATTAAAGGAAGAGGTGGTAGAGTGAGCTTTGGTACCAGATATAGAAATCATGGGCACTGCCAGGATACTGGGTTGAAATATTGGTAATGCACCCCCATGCATAACACAATACCTGGCAGATGATGGAATGTCCACCCTTCATGTTCTGGTGTCACAACCCTTGTGGTCTAGATGAAGTGCTAAATGGAAACATGGAAGCAATCTGTTGGACCAAGTTCCTTTGGAAAACTGACCATCCTATAAGGCACTCATGATTCTGGCTTGGTTCTGAGGTGACACTGGCAGATAAATGTACTGATCCACACACATGATGAGTATGTTGAGGAACTGATGAGGTTTTCTCAATGCAGAACATGCCTCTAGTTTGTCTTTGGAAGGTCCCCATTGCAAATATAGAGAGGGCTATACATACACTGTTGTCCTTGTCCATAGGTATAGGAAGACCATGCACCCCTCCTGTCCTCATCAGTGGGTCGTACAAACTCATTAAATCCCTTGAAATATCCCTTTTCATTCTAAATCTATAAAGGATTTCTTGGTCAGCAAAGCTAAAATGAGTCAGTCTTTATCTTTAGTTGTGCCTTGTCAGCCAGCAAGTGCTATTGGGCATCTTCAGTTCTGCCACAGCTGAAACAGGAAGACCACAACAAGAAACAGACAAATTCATAGCCACAGCAAGCAGCTTTGGCATTTGCGAAGTAGATAGAAAAGATGCGATTTTGCATTTAATAAGGTATGCCCACATGGTGTAGAGGTGCATGAAAGCAGTGATTATGAATCATAACCAAGAAGGAAAAGACTGCATTTGCATACATTTGTCTCAGATTTAAGGAATTCCTCATTTACTTCTCATTACTGTCTGCTTTGCATAAGTTTTTCTTAAGCTGACTACAATGGCTATGTCTAAGCACAGTCCACCTCAATGAATTATGCTGAAGCTGAGCTTAGCTGCAGCATGTGAAAATTCCTGCTACGCTTAAGGGCAGTGACTCCAAATATCATCCTGTTTGATGTGTGCCTTCTTGCTGTTCCCTTTATATTTATCTGCTAAACATCAAACAGTTGTGACTACATGGTTAGTTCAGTCCATGGAAAATCTCATGACCGCAGTCAAATGATAATGCTGACTCATATATTTTCCATATGGGCTAGTTGCAAGCATTATAAAGGCCTTTAAACAGATTTCTCAAGACGAGCTGCACTTTGTTTCTGGTTATATAAAACTACAAGAAAAACCTGAGCTACTTAATTGCCTGTAACTACAGAAGCTCTGAGGGTCCTGAATTTTCACTGTATATAGTTGGATAGCATAAATTTAAACAACTTCTTTCCACTGTTCCCATTAGGGGTCCCCACAGTGGATCATCTGTTTCCATTTCTTCCTGCCCTCTGCATCTTGCTGTGTCCCACCAACCACCTGAATGTCCTCTCTCACCACATCCATAAACCTTATCTTAGGCCTTCCTCTTTTCCTCTTACCTGACAGCTCCATCCTTAGCCTCCTTTTCCCAATATACCCAGCATTCCTCCTCAGCACATGCCCAAACAAATGCACTCTCGCCTCTCTGGCTTTATCTCCAAACCATCCAACTTGAGCTGACCCTCTAATATGCTGATTCCTAATCCTGTCCATCCTCATCACACCCAATGCAAATCTTAACATCTTTAACTCTGCCACATCCATCTCTGACTCCTGCCTTTTTGTCAATGCCACTGTTGCCAACCCATATAACATATCTGGTATCACTACCCTCTTTTAGACCTTCCCTTTCACTCTTACTGGTACCCATCTGTCATAAAGCACTCCTGACAGTCTTCTCCACCAATTCCACCCTGCCTCTACTCTCTTCTTTACCTTTCTTTCACACTCACCATTACTCTGAACTGTTGATCCTAAGTATTTAAACTCAGCCGCCTTTGTCAACTGTACTCCTTGCATCCTCACCATTCCTCTAGCTTCCCTCTCATTCACAGACATATATTCTTAGTCCTTCTGACCTTCATTCACCCCCCCCTCTCTAGAGCATATCTCCACCTCTCCAGGGTCTCCCTCAACCTGTTCTCTACTCTCACTATAGATCACAATGTCATCCGCAAACATCATAGTCCATTGGACTCCTGTCTGATCTCATCTGTCAACCTGTCCATCACCATTGCAAATAAGAAAGGGCCCAGAGCTGATCCTTGATGTAACCCCATGTCCACCACCTTAAACACATCTGTCACTCCTACCACAGACCTCACCACTGTCACACTACCCTTGTACATATCCTGTACCAGTCTTACATATTTCTCTGCTACTCCCAACTTCCTCATACAATACCACAACTCCTCTCTAGGCACCTGTCATATGCATTCTCTAAGTCCCCAAAGACACAGTTCAACTCCTTCTGACCTTCTCTATACTTCTCCATCAACACTTCTCCATCAACACTATCAGAGAAAACATTGCATCTGTAGTGCTCTTTCCTGGCATAAAACCATACTGCTGCTCACTAATCATCACCTCCCTTCTTAACCTAGCTTCCACTATTCTTTCCCATAACTGCATGCTGTGACTGATGAATATTATCCCTCTGTAGTTACTATAGCTCTGCACATCACCCTTATTCTCAAAAATCAGTACCAACACACTTCTCCACTCCTCAGGCATCCTCTCACTTTCCAAGATTTCATTATACAATCTGATTAAAACCACCACTGCCGCCTCTCCTAAACACCTCCATGCTTCCATCCACAGGTATTTCATCTGGACCAACAGCCTTGCCATTCTTCATCCTCTTCATAGCTGTCCTTACTTCCTCCTTGCCAATCCATTGCACTTCCTGATTCACTATCCCCACATCATCCAACCTTCTTATTCTCTCTCATTCTCTTCATTCATCAACCCCTTAAAGTACTCTTTCCAGCTGCTCAACACACTCTCTTTGCTTGTGAGTACGTTTTCCTAATTATCCTTTATCACCCTTACCTTCTGCACATCTTTCCCAGCTCGGTCCCTCTGTCTAGCTAATTGGCATACATCCTTTTCTCCCTCCTTAGTGTCCAACCTTTCATACAACTCTCCATACACCTTATCCTTAGGCTTCATCACCTCTTTCTTCACCATATGCCTTATCTCCTTATACTCCTGTCTACTTTCTTCGTCTGTCTGACAATCCCACTTCTTCTTTGTCAGCATGAATTTAAACTAATCTTTAATATTCAAGAAGAAAAAAAAATGTATCTATACCATTCTCTAATATCTAAGGGAAAATAAGGTAAGCACTTAGATATTATCAATAGTCTACATTTATTTATAAGGAAGCTTTCGATAATAAGCAGTCTGCAACTGTGCAACTACATTTCAAGTGTATAGCTAGCATGAATTAAAACACAGCATTTGTTGATGTGTACTCTCATTAGCTGAAGCCGTGTAATACAAATTAATAAAGCCCGTACTGTAACCCAGAGGGCCCAGTGTTGATTAATGGTCTAGGTGATGGCAGAACTGTAGCAAAGGAGGGTGGGAGTTGGTGTCTCTCACTGCTGACCCATTCTTGGGGGAAGGAGATAGTGTGACTCAGTGCATCACAGACCCCAGAAGAAGGATTGTGGTACTACAGGTAGTAGCAATTAAGTCCCAAAGTATGAGGGGAAAGTAAATCAAGAATTCCTTCTGGGCATCTGTGGGGATAAATAGAAGGACACAGCTCCTCCTTGATAGCATGGCTTCCAGACATCACCTGGGGCAATTAGTTTTTTTTGTAGCCTGGGCCACAGACTGGCATGCTACCTGATACCTAATACCTAACTCTTCCCTTTGAAAGAATAAAATGGCTGGTTGGTCTTCTGTCACAGTAAGGGAGTAAATGGGTTATAGTACTGTTGCATAGTCTGGGGAATGAATGATTCTGGCTCTCACTCCAAAGAGGAAGTGAATGGAGTGATTGGATGCAGGTAGAAAAGCCACTGGACTGGCTGAGAAGATGGAGGCAAACATATATTTGGTCTTCTTTGCTTCATAATTGTGTCAATATTAAATCTCAATACATTGAGCTTGCAGTGAAGATAAGCTAATAGTTTATCCTTGTCAAAGGCACATAAATAAGTCCTGACAGTCTGCTTACTGTTATTCGCAGTAAAAATGAAGAAAAGAAATAAAAATAAAAATAATGAACGCTCATACCAAAGAGGGAAAAGAGGAAAAAGAGCTATAAAAAACTGTATGCTTAGATAAAAAGTGACTAATTATTTCCTAAAACTAGTTTTGAAAAAGCAAAGGGCAGCTGCAGTGGTGCAGCAGTTAGCATTGCTGTCTCACAGCAAGAGGTTCTCCTGTTCGATTCTTGACTGGTGTCCCTTCAGTACAGAGTCTGCATATCCTCCCTGCGGTCACGTGGGTTTTCTCCAGGTGCTCCAGTTTCCTCCCACATTCCAAAGACATGCTGCAGGTGGATTGAGCACTTTAAATTAGCCTAGGTGTGACTGTGTGCGTGTGTGGGTCTTCTGTGGAAGGTTGGGTATCAGACTGGCAACTTCATACAGTAAAACTCCACTACCAATCATTCTGTGGACTGTTTTTCTGCTGTGGAACTAGTCTAGCAGCTTGACACAAGGAGCGGTATGGAAGAAAATCAGGTATGAAAGAAGAAGAAGGATTTAGTAAAAAAAAAAAAAAAGTAGGTAGTCAAAACACTTGCCAAGAATAAAGAAGCAACAGCACATTAGGGATCATTAAATAAGAGTTAATAGCATAAACTATATTTAAACAATGAAACATAGAAATAAAATGGAAAAAAAATGAAGAGAGGAAAAAAATGGTTGAAGGAAAAGTGAGGTACTGAGATAAGTCAGGTGCTGTAGAAAAGATATAGCATTGTAACATAGAGAATAGTTACAGAACTTTCAGGACTAATATGCTAATGATGCAGTTCATCAGAAATAAATGACTGTGGAACTCCATATTTGTCAGATGTAAACAGATAAGGACAATAAATGGGCATAGGACAATGCAATATGAAGAGTCAGTCGGATTAAGAACAAAGGGTAAGTGCATATGTCTGCATATGTATTTTAATATCCCAAGTAGACTTCATAGATGGCAAATACTGGAGGTGTGATGGGGAAGAAAGAGGTAACTAGGAACATGTTTTTGGGAGTTTACGAGCTGGCAGATTTTAAAAATTACCTACAGAGTACTCTGTTAAAAATATTGGTTGATCAAATTAGTGTAACTAAGGAAATTATTTTTTGAGCTGGGACACAGGATCTGAATTGCCTAGACATAGTAAGGCCTTGTTAAGTTTAAGTCTGTTGGCTTTCAAAAAAGCAATTACTAAGAAATGGAAATCAAAATCTAAACAACTGTCTTTGAAGTACTCTCTTTCAGCTTTTCCCAATTAGGGGTCTCCACAGCGGATCATTGGTCCGCTTATGATTGACAGTAGACTTTACGGTGTCGAGTTGCAAGCCCAGTGCCCAACCTTCAGAGAAGGCACACACACACACACACACACACACACACACACACACACACTCATGCACCTACCTGCATATCTTTTTAAAGTTTAGTCGATTGCAGGGAGGACATGCCCACTCCACACAAAAGGCGTTCTAGCCGAGAATCTAACCGGAAAGTCTCTTGCTGTGAGGCAACAACTCTATCTGCTGCAACACTGCGGCAAACAACTGTATTTGAATTACTAAATATTCTAAAAGAGATAAAATAACTGGAAGAGGGATGTTTAGAAAAGGGAAGGAGCGAATTACATAGAAATACATAGATATTGTGGGAGAAATACATGCAGAATAATATTCAGGAGGAGGAGTGAGATTTAAAGGGAGCTAGGAATTGAGCAATTTATGTAATGTTGAACTGATGATAGCTATAAAGAAAGAAAACGTATGTGAACATATGTGTATAAAATATGCAAAAGAAAACAAAATGTTAACATGGTTTGTTTTATTTTCTGTTAATGTATGTTTGCCTGCATCTGAAATGACAATTTAATAAAGCTATTTAAAAAATGATCAAAGGCAGGGCGTGTATAACTTGAGAGGTAAAGCTCAACACTGAATATATACAGGTAGAAATAAAAGGCAGAACAGCTAAGAAGATAATAATGTGTTCGATGCACAAAGTAAGAGAGATGTTGATATGTACTCAACAGAAGAGTATAAAGATAAGGTAAAAGGATGGAATAAAATAAGAAAGAGTGATTAACAGTGACAATACATGAAAAATGTACTGGGGTATCAATAATGAAGAAACAGTGCTAGACTTATAGGTTGAATAGAGTGGTTAAGTACAATTTGAAAACATAGAGCCGCTGAAGTAGTTCAGGTTGGAAGAAGAGAGTGTGGGAAATAGGTAGGACAGTTTGCACAGGCAGATGGAAGAAAAGACTGTGGTAGTGATACCATGAGAGAAGGGTAAAACAGGAGTTGTAGTAAGAGCGGACTTGATCACAAAAGGTGTCATGTAGGCAGACAAGTCAGAATGGACTAGGCAGGTGGCTATGAGATCTGGCCAAACAGTAAAATTAATGGAGAGTCATCAATAAGTAAAGTAAGACATTTACTGATCTTGTCAGGGGATACCACATACCAGTGTAGAAGAGAATAACAATGTTTTGATAGGTGGACTTACAGAAGAAGGACCAACACGGACACTGGAAGTAGCATGTGTTACAGTAAGCTGGGCTATGCAGTGGCTTTTTCAGTGCTGCTATCGGTGCTAAGTGCTATCACAACAAAGAAGGACAAGATCCAGGTTTATAATACCTAGCTCACAAAGTGAACTGAAGAGAGATCATTGGACTTGTATGTGACTGGAAGATATATTGCAAAGGGAGGAACTGTACGCCATGAATGGGTTTCACCACTCTTTATGCAGGATAGCCTTCCTGAAATCTGGAATCCAAATTTATATCAGAAAATCTATACCATTAAGTTAAGATGGAAGGGTTCAAAAACAAATAGGGGGACCAAATAATCACAACAGAAGCACTTGGGTAAACAAAGTCATCAACAGACAGATTAGAGCAGTAAGACAGAAGATACAACGGGTAGGTACAAATGTAAAAAGGACTGTAATAGAGAGTACGAGTCCAAAGTTAATAAAAGTTTTCCAGTGTAAATGTTAACTTGTAATAATGCTGAACTGCAGCAAAAGTGATTAATGATATGTGGTGAATAAAATGAGAAGGTAAGAGGCAGTTGGCAAGAAGAAAATAAGACAATTCCTTCAGTGCATTTAAATGTTGTATTCTGAAAGATATTTGGCGTGGCAAACATTGATTTTTGGCTACCTTGATCCACTTTTTCGCATTCACAAATTAATGTGGTATTAATTGTAAATAAAATTGGGCATTGAAGAGTGCATCATTTTCCATCCTGTAACTTTGATATTGTTGCATTTATAAGGAATTCTTAGAAATATTACAGCATTTTGTAGTATTAATTGTGACACTTAAGGACAGACACTAAAGAGAACGTAATATTCTACATACTGTGACTTTGTTGCCTTATTTCTAAGGAATAACTGAAAACATTATTACATTATAAAAGAACAACGTTATTATAATTTTAAATTCACAGTGCCTGATACATTGCTGCTTTGCACTTTCATTGTCTTGTAATTTTAGTTTACTTTTTACAACTCTTCTGAACTGACATTTATGTTGCTTATGTAATGACAAACTGCCACAGAATGGAGTTGTTATTTTATGGGAAGGAATAACTCAAGTCGATAATAATTATTAACTATATTCTGATTCACAGAGATATGAACAAGTTAATTACTTGTATTTACACAAATGGAAAACAAACTTCCTGTATGAAATGTTAACAGTAACAAGTATACAACATTGTCTTACTTTGTATAGATTATAGCTACAGTGTTGGTAAATAAAAGGACATAACAAAGCTTTACCCATAATTCCTATAGTTCATCTTCAGTATAAGACAAAGTACCACTAATACAATATAGCACATATTAGAGAATAAGGCACCGAAAGTCAGACAACCAACGCAAAACAATACTAGCTGGAGTACCATGAAAAAACAGATACTACAATGCAGGCAAAAAAGTTTAATCCAACAATTAAAATGCCAAACAAAAACTACCAAATGAAAACACTGTTACAAAAAAATGTTTTTGTCCCTTCCATGAGGAATGACATCAGATAAAAAGCAATACAAAGAACCCACCTTATATGGCACTCATTAGTCCTATTAAGCAATCGATTTCCCATAATCAGATCGAGCCCACAAGAGAAACATCTGCTCTTAAACATACCACATCTAGTAAAACTGCAAAATATTTTAAATTGCATATTTCACCATGAAATAAACAAATCCAATATATTTAAAAGCAGATTATTACAAGAATTAAATATACATTTGTTTAAAAATAATGTGTATAAATAATATACTAGTATTTATGTACGATCTAACAACTTCAATTTTAATAAACATGATATCAAAGTCATTTCATTAAGGCCAGGCCAATTACTGCCATTAGTAAAAAGTTGCCAGTATAGTTCACGTTTTTCAAGTAAACTCAGGAAATTCCTGTTTGCAAAGATTTGTGGAGATTTCTAGACAGGATCAATAGAATACTGTACAAAGATTTGTACATTTACATGACTATTGATGTGAGGGATTTGTATTCTCTTATTGCGCACCAGGAGGGTTTGGATTGGTTTACTGAATTGTTCACGTTTTTCAAGTGTGAGTGACCAAGGACCTCTTCTGTTGTCAGCAATAATTTGTTCAAGCAGACAAGAAGAAATGGTCAGGGTAAGAATGAATATGTTTGAATAATGCATTAGTCTCTTTGGCAGTTCTAATTTCATATGTGTTCCTAAATACGATCCTTCAATTTCCAATCTATCTTTCCAATATAAAAACTCAAACAGAGGGAACAACCACAGTAAACTAGCCCTTAGAAATGCAATTATAATGCTTCTTAATTTTCACAAAAATATTATTCAAATTCAAATTGCTGCAAACCAATATATGTTTGCAGTATGTGCATGCACTACATTTTTGTTCATACCTGCATTCGACATCTTAATTGGATTCCTTGATTCAAAAATGACTTTTAAGTTTTTACCTCTTTTAAAAAAACATGGGGTAACTCACCCTCCAATTCTCATAGATCAGTGTCATTTTTTAACAAACCCCATTTCTTTCTTAATATATTCTTGATCTCATGACTCTGAAGGGAAACATTTGTAATAAAAGATTTTTTGAAATCTAGTGATTTCTCATATTCAGTATTATTGGTGTGTTTTGTTAAGGTGGGCGGTAGCTCATTCTGTGAATGTAAAATTGCTAGTTCCAAAGCACCATCCATGTTAGTGACAGTAGGAGAATAAATAGCGCCCCAAATGGGTAAAAAATACCCACGTTTTTGTTTATTCACAACTTCCAATATAATATTATTCACAAATTCAGTTGGATATCCACATTTCAAAAACATGTTCTTAAGAAGATCACATTCATCCAAAAACATGTCATCATCTGTAGTCATACAGGCAACCCATACAAACTGCCCTTTGACTCTGCTTTTTTCTGATGAATTGGATGCGAACTATCAAAATGTAAAAAGCTGTTAGAATGTGTTTCTTTTATATGTATCCTTGAGGTAAAATGCCCTTTGGTGGTATCCTTAGTCAGCCAAATGTGTAAATATGCAATGTTAGTGTCACTACATTCATGAGTGAAAACCAACAAATCAGTAGTATGATTTACGCAATGAAGGAAATGTGGAATTTCTTGAGAATCACCATCCCATAAAATAAAAATGTCATCCAGGTAATGAATATAGTAGGTGCAAAAAGCAAAGAATTCCATTTCAAATGCAGAACTCTTTTCCCACTGTATCATTACTATAACTGCAAATAAACCTCTGCAGGCTGCTCCCATTGCTACACCAGCATTTTGGAGAAAAAAATCGTTCTCCAATCTGATGAAATTGTTCTTAAGAACAATGTTCAAAAGATACTCATAAACATTCATTTGTGCTTGGCTGACATCTTTTTCTTGCAACAATTCAATAAACCAATCCAAACCCTCCTGGTGCGCAATAAGAGAATACAAATCCCTCACATCAATAGTCATGTAAATGTACAAATCTTTGTACAGTATTCTATTGATCCTGTCTAGAAATCTCCACAAATCTTTGCAAACAGGAATTTCCTGAGTAACTAGACTCTTCAATTTACTCTCCAGATATTTGGCCCAGGAATGTGTAATGGAACCTCTCCAATCAATAATTGGATGCATAGGTGGTTGTTCTTTGTTTTTATGTATTTTAGGAAGTCCAAACATAGTAGGTATTTTAGGATGAGGTACAGAAAGATAGCTGAATTCATCAATTGTAATACTTTCCTCAATAAATAGATCATTCAAAAAATTCTGATCTTACTGTAGGGTATATTATATTCATTCAGTGAGACTCTCTCATAAGTAGGCACCTTCAAAATATATTTCATTTTATTGCTTTAATCACTATTATTCATGAATACTAGTCCACCTCTCTTATCTGATTGCATAATGTGGATGGAGGTGTTGTTTCTAAGCTCATTCAACCTGGTAATTTCATGACTAGTGAGGTTGGAAGAGTGCCTCATTATTATCCTCCGATAGTTGTGCCAAAGATGACGAATATCAAGTTCACAAATTCTCTCGAAGTAGACAATGGAAGGATGCATGGGGGGTTTGTAGATGCTTGAAATTCTGAAGGGATCCAAGGTAGCATCCATATTTATTTATTTATTTATTTTACATTTGTTAACCGGGATTGTCTGACTGAGCAAAAGCCCCTTTTCAGCAGAGGCCCAGGGAGAAAAGGTCCAAAACATAGTTGCAAAAAATATAACCATTACAAGCACAGTTAACATTATAATCATTCATAATAATACTTGTAGAACAGTTATCATATATATGCAGATACAATTATCTATAAAAATGTTATGAAGAATACTGCAGCAGAAGGAAAGGAGATACTGTAGGTAAAAAATTATGAAGTAGACTAGTTTAAGTTATAAATGTTTTGGTATAGAGGAGAAGAAAAGATGGTAAGACAGAGGAAGTGAGATTTGTTATTTAGTGAAAGTATATTCAAGGAGGCTGAGAACAGGTACAAGTCCAGTGACTTTTTAAGTACTCTTTAGTGGTTAGTTTGAATACTTTAGGATGTGAATGTGATCTAACTTCTTGTGGGAGTTTGTTCCAAGCAATAGATGGATGGTAGCTGTATGTAATGGCTCCTACTCTGGAATTTGTAAAAGGTCTTGGGTGGAGCTCCTGAGTAGTCTAGATGGGACATAGTGGGAGATTATGGTGTCTAGTACTCAACAGTAGGATGGTGAATAAATGTTGTTGTTGTGTCTTTCGGCTTTTCCCGGTTAGGGGTCGCCACAGTGGAACTCCAGTCCGCTAATGATTCGCAACAGATTTTTACGTGCTGAGTTGCCGGCCCTGACGAGCAACCTTCAATGAAGGCACGCCCATTAACGCATGTCAATGGAGTGTATAATTTGGAGCTAAGAGAGGAGTAGGAGGTGTGGTCATTCGAGCCAGTTTATATGTTTGAGAGAGATACAGTGGTAAAATTTGTAGGTTAGTTGTGCAGCAAATCTGGCTATTTTGTGATAGGCTCATTTGAGTTTGCTAAGTAAGATGGAGTTAAGATTTGGGAGTATTTGGGAGCAGTATGTTAGGCATGGCAAAAGATAAGCATGTGTGATTGTGGTTCTAAATTCAGGGGTTAGGAATTTTTTATTTCTGTAGAGAAGTCCTAGTTTTTGAGGGGTTTTCCTGATACAGTTATCTATATGGAGGTTGAATTTTAGCTGATCATCAATGGTTACACCAAGGAGTTTAGTACTAGAGTCAGCAACTATGAGAATGTGATTTAGTGATTTTATTTGAAAAGTAGATTTGATATGAGTAACAGTTTTGGGGAGAAAGAGTAAGAGTTTGTTTTCTTGGGGATTAAGGATGAGCTGATTATTGGTGAGCCAGGTTTCAACAGAGTTGAAATAAGACTGGGTAGCTGTTAGAAGTTCAGAGGGTGAGTTAGTAATGGTGATAACTGTGGAGTCATCTTCATATTGGACTAATGAGGATTGTGGACAAGAGGAGTAAAGTGAGTTGATGAAGATATTGAAAAGTAGTGGTCCAAGGATGGATCCTTGGGGAACACCCATTTTCACTAGAAGGGGAGATGATAGTGAGGAGTGCCAGATCACTGTCAGTCAGTGAGATAGCTGGAGAACCATGCTATTGTTGCAGTAGAGAAGTTGAAATTTTAGAGTTTATTCAGTAGCAGAGGATGTGAGACAGTGTCGAAGGCTTTCGAAAGGTCAAGGAATAAGCACAAGATAAGTTTATGATTATTTCTAGCTATAGAAATGGTGTTAAGAAAGGAAAGTAGAGCTGTAGTGGTACTATGTTTGGGTCAGAAACCATGCTGAGTGGTAGTGAGGAGTGTGCCCTGTATAAGATATTGCATTACTTGTGTATGTATACATTTTTCTAAGACTTTAGACAGAGGGGAGAGGATAGCTATTGATCTGAAGTTTGAGAGTTCTGTGGAATTGCCACCTTTGTGAATAGGTATGGTGTAGAATTGTTTCCACATAGCAGGTAGTTTAGCTTCAGAGATGAAACGGTTGATTAAAATAGATACTGGCAAAGCAATAGAGGGAGCAGCAATTTGAAGAAAGTAAGATGGGATACTGTCAACAGAAATAGAGCATGGTTTTAGTTTGGAAAAAAAGGATTTTGATGTAAGCAGTAGGGACTGCTTTAAGGAAAAATGAGTTTGCAGAGTTGGCTGTGGGTGGAGGTTCCAAACAATTTGGAACAATGTTACTGGAGTATTTTAGATTAGGATTGAAAAGTTTGGCTATTGACTGAATGAAATAGGCATTGAAGGTGTTAGCAGTCTTTCTGGGAGATTTGTCAGGAGATGGATTAGGTGAAGTAGGATTACCAGGATGACGTATTTGGTTTATGGCATTCCAGAATTTTTTTGGATTTGATTTTAGGGCAGCTGGAGGGTTATGGTAGAAGTCTTTTTTAGGTTTCTCAATACATTTTTGTCTTATTTCTCAGTTCTTTATATTTTTGCAGATCTTCTGGTAGTTTAGTTTGGTTCCAAGTTTCAGTTCTTTATACTTTTGCAGATCTGCTGGTAGTTTAGTTTGGTTCCAAGTTTTCCAGGCTCAGTCTCTGGCTGCCATGAGAGTATGAGTATTCTTAGATAGCCAAGAGGATTTAGTAGCTTTATCCTTACTTTCCGTAATGGGGATAGTTAGTTTAAGATATTTAGGAAGGTTGAGTTAAAAGCTTGAATTGCTTCATCAAGTGGGAGCTGGGTGAGGAAGTTCCAGTTTATTCTTAGTAAGAGTTTATTAAAAGTCTCTGGGCTGAATTTGGATAATTTACGAAAGGTTATGTATCTATGTGGTTTAGATAAGTGGGAGGTATGTCTAAGTACCTTTATTGGAGAGTGGTCACTCAGGGAGTCAGAGAGTGTTTCAGGACTATGGTATTTAGAAGGATTTGAGACAAGAATCCAGTCAATGAGTACTGGTAGAATGAGTGTTATTGGTATGAGTAGGCTGGGAGATAAGTTGTGAAAAGTCATATAGATTTATATAGTATGTTGAGTTAGGGCTGGTGAGTGGTGCCCAATTTATGTTCATGTCCCCAAGGAGGATAATTTCATTAGGGATGTTGTGGGAGAGGTAGGAGAGAATGCTTTCCAATAAGGAAATGTTGTCATCTGGTGGAATGTAGATACATACGACAGTAATAGTAGTATAGTCACTGAGCTTAAGGTTTGTTACCAGTAATTCTGCAGGAGAAAAGGAAGGTATAGACAGCTTTGGGTATGTAAAAGTGAGGTTGTTGGAGTATACAATTGCAATCCCTCCTCCTTTTTTATTAGGGTGATCGAGCTTTATTATATTATATCCAGGAGGGAGTATGTCCTTATCTAGGTTTTGTGGTTTAAGCCATGTTTCTGTAAGGGAAATAATGTCTGGGTTTTGAGCAGATATCCAAGCAAGAAGTTAGCTAACTTTATTAAGTATGCTTCGATTGTTTATAGAGTAAAAGGAGATTTTTTTTTTGGTAAATTACTTGTGGTTGATAAGATATTGTGAGGAGTGGTAGAGATAGGACTGGGTCCTGGGTTAGGGTGGGAGTAATGAAATAGGATAGTAGTCTGGTTTGATAGTTATTAGGTAGTATTTAGTGTATTTTGATTTGTTTGTAGATATTATGAAATGGGAGGGGGGATTTTTATTTTGGGGAGTTGTACATTCATGGGGAGGATGTATGAAGATATGAGTATTGGTTGTTGGGTATAGGAGAAGTTATAGTTGCCTGTATGGATAGGGGTATAATGGTAAGGGGGTTAATACTGTTGATGAGGATGTTAGAACATGGAGGAGACATAGTGATAGCAGTATTGCAGTGGAGAGGAGTGGTGTGTGCATGGTGATTACTAGGAGAAAAAAAATATAATAAAAGGTGGTATGGACCAGGAAGAAGGTTAAAGTTAGAGGAGGAAGTATGGGTAAGCTAGATTATGTGTAGTTAGTTAAAAGAGAGGTGTGATAGATGAAGATGTGGTAGATAGGAAACAGGAAAGGGAGGGGTTTGATTATAGGTGGGAAATGGTGAAGTATAAATGAAATTATATGGGGGGTGGGTGGGGAGCGAAGTGAGCCTGAGCGTAGTGAGGGCGAACGGAGCGAGGCTACACCTGAGGCAGAGAAATTGCCGTTCCAAAGGATAAGATGTGTAAGCTGAGATCTTGAGTTTTAGTTAGGATAAGTAGAAATCAGAGTCAATTAACCTTTAAATGTCTGAGTTATTTTATAGTTATTGTTAATCTGACCCCAATTTTTGGGAAGCACACTCCCTGCATCCAGTCGGAATTTCCCGGTAAACAAATATAACTAACTAACTAAATAAATAAATAAATATAGCAAAGATTAGTTTAGATGTTTTCTGTATGTATTTTAGACTGTCCTGCAATGTTGTTTTAAAATATTTCCTGTGATTTTGAACTCTGAAGTCACTGTGTTGAGTTACTGAGTATTGTCTTATTATTTTATTATTTATTATTAAATATATTTAAACCTATCTTTGCGGCTGATAATTGTGAGACATATTTAAGCTCTCAGAGTACTGGCATATGTATTTGGTGACACTGTACAGGACACTCCTAATAGCCTGGCATTTGGTCAAAACTACCATTTGGATATAGTAACATTATACAGTAGAATTGGACACCCTTTATAAGGGCCTTATAGTAGTTGATAAGAGGGGTTAGTAGCAGCAGAAACTACCTTACAGTCTGAGCAGAAGAGGCCATAACTCGTAAACCTGTGCTAGCTTTCCCCAGGTGTGTGTGTGTGTGTGTGTGTGTGTGTGTGTGTGTGTGTGTGTGTGTGTGTGTGTGTGTGTGTAAAGCAAATCTCAAATGTGTGTGTGTCAGCTACTTGGGCTGGGACACGAAGCACTGGTTGGACAGAGAGAGTGTTAGAGGACTTGGCTTGGAGCCCTGGCTAAGGTCTAAACTCTATAGGTGTGCCAGTGTGAAGTCTTATTGGGCATCTGGGAAAAGAGAGAGAAACCAGCCCCAGACTGACTGTGATCTCTGTGTGCTCTTAAGGGAAATTGTTCTTTACTGCGTGTGTACTTGTCATCCGCCCAGTGTGTATGTCCCTCACTGTTGCCAGTGGTGAAGATTGAGGTTCCTTGATTACTGGGCCAGTGCAGGGGCATCACAACTTCCATCCACATTATGCAACAGGATAAGGTTGGCAGACTGGTATTCATGAATAATAGTGATTACAGCATGAAATTGAAACATATTTTGAAGGTGCCTACCTATGAGAGAGTCTCTTTGAATGAATGTAATATAGCCTACATAAGATCAGAATTTTTTGAATGATCTATTTATTGAGGAAAGTATTACAACTGATGAATTCAACTATCTTTCTGTACCCCATCCTAAAATACCTGCTATGTTTGGACTGCGTAAAATACATAAAAACAAGAAGCAACCACATATTTATTTATTTATTTGCAATTTGATTACCAGGGAATTCCACTGGGCCAAATTGACCCATTTTTCGTGGAGGCCTGGAGAGAAAAGCTCCAAGATGCAGTATACAATTTAGATACAACTGATAGTTAATATTAAAGATATTATGTAGAATAGTTACTCATAAATGCATTCAATATCATGCATAGTTAACAAATTCATTAAGCTTGAAGATAGGGATCATACGGTTTAATTTAAGGAAAACAGATATGGGTTAGGTGTGGAAATAGTTTATATACAAACCTTTTAAATGTAAATACGCTTTACATACACACATCAACAGTAGAATGCTATTTACAGTATTTACAAGGTTGGGCTGTATGAGAGTAGCTGTAGGAGTTGTTGAGAGATTAGAGAGAAGCTATAGAAATTGTTGAGAGCTTAGATAGGCTCATAAGAAGATAACTATGAGAGTTGTAGAGCTTGGGAACCAGAGCGAGAACCCCCTTGGATTAGGCTGGGTGAAGGCAGGTACATTTCCATTTGGTGGACAGGTGTTTGAATAGCTGGGTTTTGACGTTTTCTGAATTTGGTATGGTTCTTAGTGTGGAGGGAAGGGAATTCCATGTTTTGCCTAGTGAGAAAGATAGGAGAAGTTGGCCAGCAGGACGTTTAGGTTTATGGATAGTAATTAAGTTCTGATTTTCAGATCTGAGAGCTCTGTTGGGTGTATAAGGGGGAACGATGTTAGTTAGAGCGGGACATTTTGTTGGGTGAAATATGAGTCTATGTGCAATAGTGAGTTGGAGATAGTTTAGGTTGTTTGGGAGTTCAAGCCAATTCAGGCATTGTAGGGTTAGGCAGTGATGGGTGGTATTTTTAGATTTAGAGGCAAATTTAGAGATTTTGTTGTAGCAGTTTTCTAGTTTAGAGGAGATAGAGAAGGACAGGTTGGTTAGGAGAGGGGCTCTGTATAATAAGGAAGGAAGAACATGTCGAGGCCAGAGTTTGCCTGGTAGAGTTGGAGAGAAAGCGATTATTCCTATACAGCATACCTAACTTTTGGTGGGTTTTCTTAATATTTTGTTGAATATGAATATCAAACTTGAGGTGTTCATCTATAGTAATGCCAAGTAGTTTGGCAGTGGGGACTATTTCTATAGGTGAGTTGGTTTGACTATAGACTTTGAAGTTGTTTTTATCATAGAAGAGGGTCTTTGTGGGAGGGAATAGTAGAATCTTTGATTTATTTGCATTGAGAGAGAGGTGGTTTTGGCGCATCCAGTTTTATTTGCATTGAGAGAGAGGTGGTTTTGGCGCATCCAGTTTTCAGTTGTTAAAAAGGCAGTTTGGGTTTTAGTCAGCAATTCAGAGAGGTTTGAGGCAAAGCAGACTAAGGTTGAATCTTGGTATCAGGAATAGCAGTGTGAAAGTTATTGATGAAGATGTTAAAAAGCATTGGCCCAAGGATGGATCCCTGTGGTACGCCAGTTGGTGTAGGTAGGAAGGAAGAGATGGAGTTCTTCCATTTGACTGCCTGTGATCTGTCTGATAGATAGCTGGAGAACCAGGATAAAGCATTATGTGAGAGATATAGGTTTAAGAGATGACAGAAAAGGTGCTTGTGGGAAACAGTATCAAAGGCTTTAGACAGATCGAGTAAAACAGTAGAAACTAAGTGGCCTGAATTTCGGGCTTGATTGACAGTTTCTAGGAAAAAAAGTAGAGTGGTTATTGTGCTATGGCCTGGACGGAAGCCATGCTGGCTAGGAGTGAGAAGATTGTTTTGGGTCAGGTAAGGCATAAGTTGAAGGTGGATGCATTTTTCTAGGATTTTGGAGATTGGTGAGAGTAAAGCAATGGGGCAAAAGTTTGAGATGCAGGTATTTTTGTCTACTTTATGAAGAGGAATAATACAAGCTGAGCACCAGAGTTTGGGGATGTATGATTCTTTTATGGATCAGTTGATGATGCTGATTGGGAGAGCAATGTCATCAGCAGCACATTTTAGGAAGGAAGAGGGAATATTGTTGAGAGCGTTATCGTAAGGTTTAAGTTTGGACAAAAGTTTTTTTATAAAGTTAGTGGAGATGGGTTTGATTTCAAACAGATGAGGTGAGTTAGAAGGGGGAGAGTGTAGAGCAGTTTTGTTATTATTGGGAAATGTCTTGGTGAGGGTAGTGATAGTGTCTATGAAAAATGAGTTACATTCAGAGCCTAGTTCGAGGTCAGATTTACTTGGGTCAGGACAGGGATTATTCTTGGAGCCTGGATTGAGTAGTGAGCTTATTAAGTTCCAGACTTTTTGGGGTTTTTTATTGTTATTAGACTAAAGTTTGATACAGTAGGATTTTTTGTCTTTGGTGATTAATCGTTTTGCACAGTTGCGGAGCTGTTTATATTGGAGCAAGGTATTGGCCAGTTTATTGTTTTGGTAAAGCTTCCATAGTTTGTTGCTGTGGTGCATAATCTGTTTTGTCTCTTTGGACAGCCAAGGAGCAGTTTTAGTTTTTATCCTTTTGTTTCTTAGTGGGGCTAGTGAGTTTAAAGTATCAAGGAAGACAGAGTTGAAGTATTCTATAGCCTTATCAAGACGAAGGATGTTTAGAATTTGCCAGTTCATTTGTTTGAAAGTATTTGAGAAAGTAGTTGGGTTGAAGCTACTGAGGTTACTAGTTTGAATGTATTGATGCTGGTGTGGGGAAGAGCTAGTTGAGCGATGCATAAAGGCTGGGAGGTGGTCGCTAAAGGTATCAGGAATTGTGCCCTAATTGGTTATTTTATTTGGATCTGAGACTAGGATCCAGTCTATATTGGATCCAGAAGGGTTTATTTTGTTAGGTCGAGTGATGGAGAGGATTATTTGAGTGAAGTTATAGAGGTTAATGGACAGGGAGGGAGAGGGGCAATTGATTTTATTCCAGTCAATATTCACATCACCAAGGATATAAGTTTCATAGTTAATTTCAGTAGAGGCCCATAGGAGAATATTTTCGAGTGTAGAGATATTGTTACCAGGTGAGATATATAGGACAATGATGCAGATATTTTTATGTTTATTTAGTTTTAAAATTTCAGCAGTTAGTTCAGTGTTCTAGAATTAAGGAATTGGAATTTGGAGGGGAATTAAGGTAAAAAGGTTGGAGTAGACTAGGGCAATGCCTCAACCTTTTTTATTTAGTTGGTCATTTCTGAGACAATGAAATCCTGGGGGCAGAATTTCAGAGTTGGAGATAAAGGGCTTGAGCCAGGTTTCAGAGATGGCTAAGATATCTGGTTGGTTATGGCTTAACCAAGCTTGAAATTGGTCTACTTTGTTGTTTAGACTTTTATTTATTTATTTTTATTTATTTTACATTTGTTGGCTGGGCTAGTCTAGCTGGATACATGTCCATTTTCAGTAGAGGCCCAGGGAGATAAGCTCCAAGCATTAGTAAATTACAAAAAAGATTACAATAGTTAAAAATGACTACATTCAAATACAAAGAAATTAAAAAAGATTTAAGAGAATCAAAAATTGTTTCTGTGAATAATAGCTCGCAGGCTGTGCAAGGTTTAAAATACAATTGAGTACAAGGACATTCAGTATTCTGAAAATAATGATTAGTAGGTCTGAGAAAGAGAAAGAGAGAGAGCAGAAGAAGGCAAGAATCACAAGGGCTAGAATAAAGTTAGATTCTATTTGATTAAAGCTGTAGAGGGGACAAATGTTGGAAGGAAGGGGTATAGAAAAAAGAGCATTAAGGGGGAAAAGGTAGGGTTTAGTCTGGTTTAGAACAGGGACAAAGCCAATTAAATTTCAGATGTTCTTTGAAATGTTTCTTGAAGAGTGGTGTGGATGAGAGAGACGTGAGTGTACTAAGAAGATTGTTCCAGATTTTACCCACAATGTTAGTAAAAAGTGAGTCCCCAGCTTTATTGTTTGATTTAATATTGGAGATTAATAGCTTACTTGCTGAGCGAAGTGTTGAGATAGGAGGAAGAGGGTAAGGGATGAGTGTTGGTAATAAAGGATATAGGACCAGGGTTAGGATGGATATCACCAGCTTGGACTAGGTTGTTGAAGGAGAAATCATTTAGCCATATTGGTCTGCCAGGCATGAATTTTGGTAGATTGTTGATTGGAACAGGTGACAGTATCTTGACTTTAGAGGAGAAAAGTTTAAGGTGGAATAGGTGCAGAGGGTTGGGCTGAATGAGAGAAGAGGAGATAGAGTGGAAATGGGAGTAATAGTGAGAAAAAAGGTGGATTTATATGGTAGTTGCCTTTGTAGGTGGTATTGGACAAGCATAGGTGGAATATGAGGTAGCATAGTATAAGGGAAGTAGGAAGAGAAAGAGGCGGCTGGGGGACTGGAGAGTGTGATAACTTGAGGAGAGCATGTTGGAGCAAAGAGAGAGTGGTATGAGTGGTTAGGAAAATAGAGAAGACTATGAAGAAGAAAGGGTTTAAAAAGCGATGGAGGTATGCTAGAGATTTAAGGAAGGAGGAGGGGACTATAATTATTGGGTGGAGTGCAGATTACAGAGTTTAAGAAGGATGGCTATAGGTGGGAGGAGTAATGAGGGGGAGCTGGTATTGGGTAATTAGGCTGAGAGGGTGGGGTAAGATAAGAATAAAGCTAGGAGTACTGGGGCGGGAGGGAATTGGGGGCAGGGTAGGGGAGCAGAGTGAGCCCATAGAGCGAATGGAGCGGGAAAGAACACTAGAGGTGAGTATGGCAGAAAAAGTATCAGCAAAGAGCAGTTTAAAGGCTGTAGTTGGAAGGTATGAGCTAAATATTTCCAGCCAGAAAATGAAGGCTGACTTTACAGAGGGTGGTTTAGCAGGAGGGAGAAGATATTTACAGTCTAAGGATATTAACTCATAACCGTTTGTGAAAAAAATAAAACTTGTTGGGATTATAAAGAATATCTAAGATTTATACTGGTAGATTCTGCTTCCTAATGGTAGAAGGAGATAGCAAACAGCAGGGATAGTTGGACCAGTCTTAGGTTTAAATATATTCTAGGGTAGTGATAGGAGGGGGAGAGGGCAAACGGTCTGCAGGAGGCTGCTAGAACGCACATACAGGAGGGCAGATTAACTCTATAGATACTACATTAAGTCTACATTTAATTAGTGTTAAGCAACATGCATTTACACAATCTTGTTGGGGGGGGGTCTTCTCAGTAGTATTTTTCTAAGTACCAGGCAAGCTGGCCAATTCAGGGTGTCTTCAGGTGATGGCCAGAGGTATTTCTTTTGCATTTAAAGCAGGGAGGGAGCACCCGGGATGGATTATTGTGGAGGAGAGGGAGACAACACTGAGTTACTTAATATTGCAAATGTAGAGGGGAAAGGTAGAAGGTAAGGGATGTTTAGAGAAGAAGGGAAGGTGTAACAAAGCACAATAGTAGAAGGCTATGGTTAGATGAGGCTGGAGCAAATATGTAGAGGAAGATTAGTTTTAGAGGATTAATAATGGAAAGCAGCATACATTATGCTGTGAACAATACAAGTTAGGCAATATAGGTTCCATTAAATAGAACAAGACATTCATTCAGCAGTTCAGCATGCTATCAGTGACCCTAGTCCATTTGAGAGGACAGGGTTATACAGCAGTAGAGCCAAATATAAGCAGCAGAAAGCAAGGGGTAAGTGATAAAGTAATACTATAAAATCTCTAAACAGTGCAATATATAGTGCTCAACAGACTTACACAGTAAACTATGATATGTTCATGCTGTGCAATAACTTGTGCTGAACAGTTTTTAAAACAGTTTCCAGAACAATATAAAAGCCATGTGGTGCCCTTATAGAGACAAACGGAAAAGAAAAATAGCTGCTAAGCCAGTAATTAAGCTAAAGGCTCTAGTAAGACCATTGATCCACCTTGAAAGAGAAATAAAGGCCTTCAATGATATATGTTTATTGGCGTCCTTTTAACAGGACATCAGGAGAGCAGACTAGGCCAGCAAAGTGCAACAGTCGAGCCCTGTATACTCAAACTAAAGTAATGCAGCTGGCGACAACATAAAAAGAGACCCACTCATCCCAAAAAGCAGCTTACAGTTGCTAAGCCAGTAATTAACCTAAGCAAAGGGCAAATGACAGAGTACAAAGCAAGCAGTCAAATAGTACAGTATATAGGGCAAAACAGTCCCCAAAACCTTGTAGAAGCTGTGCAGAGCCCTTATAGTTACAAATGGAAAGAAAAATGGCTGCTAAACCTAATTTTAAGTGGAAGGCTTGAAGGGGGATTGTTATTCCACCTTAAGAGGCTATCTGACATTCAGTGATGCACTTTGGTTGGCATCCTTTTAACCAGACATCATTGCACCAGGTTTCTGTTCGTGACAAGCCAGCAGTATTCAATCAAGCCCCTTGTACCCATACAAAATGAATGCAGCATTAGTCAGTGTAGAAAAGAGCCCCACTCATCCTAAAAGCAGCTTGCAGAGGTCAAAAACACATGTAGGTCACAGATAAATGAAGCCATCAGCACGAGGCCAACAATAACCTTACAACACAGTTACAAACATTGCATTGGAGTGATAGCCATCAGCACAAGGCCATCTATAACCCTAAAACACAGTTACAAGTAAAAATGAGGAGTTTAGCACAATAGTTGCTTAGAGGCTTGCAAATGATAGACAGATATGCTGAAAAGACCTACCGGGAGGTGAAAACAAGCAGCCTAAACCACAGGACCAGCACAGAGGAGCTGTGGATGCTCAGGACAGGATTTAAAAATGGCACCACAGTCTGTGGGAGATATAAGTAAACTCCAGGAGGAAACTAGCTATGGGGGAGGGAATAGGTGGAGGAAAGGTGGTTGGACTAGAGGGGTAGAAGGTAGGAGGGACTAAAGGGGTGGAAAGTTGGTAGGAAGAACAGTTCCAGGAGGGGGCAAGGGCTTAATAGAGGTGAGTATGGCAGAAAAAGTATCAGCAAAGAGCAGTTTAAAGGCTGTAGTTGGAAGGTATGAGCTAAATATTTCCAGCCAGAAAATGAAGGCTGCCTTTACAGAGGGTGGTTTAGCAGGTGGAGAAGATATGTACCTAAGGATATTAACTCATAACCAACTGTTTGTGAAAAAATAAATCTTGTTGGGATTATGAAGAATATCTAGGATTTATATTGGTAGATGTTGCCACATAATGGTAGAAGGAGATAGCAAGCAGCAGGGATAGTTGGACCAGTCTTAGGTTTAAATATATTTTAGGGTAGTGATAACAGGAGGGGGAGAGGGCAAATGGTCTGCGGTAGGCTGCTAGAACGCACACACGGAAGGGCAGATTAACTCTATAGATAGTACATCAAGTCTACATTTAATTAGTGTTAAGCAACATACATTTACACAATCTTCTCAGTAGTATTTTTCTAAGTACCAGTCAAGCTGGCCAATTCAGGGTGCCTTCAGGTGATGGCCGGAGGTATTCCTTTTGCATTTAAAGTAGGGAGGGATCACTCTGGATGGATTAATGCATCTGATTGTTGATGGGAGAGGTTCCATTATGCATCCTTTGGCCAGATATCTGGACACTAAATTGAAGAGTCTAGTTACTCAGGAAATTCATGTTTGCAAAGATTCATGGGAATTTCTAGATAGGCTCAATAGACTACCATTCAAAGATTCGCACATTCACATGGCTATTGATGTGAGGGATTTGTATCTGTTATCGCCCACCAGGAAGTTTGGATGTTTGGATTGGATTTTTGAATTTTTGCAATAAAATGTGTCAGCCAAGGATGAATTAATGTTTATGAGAATCTTCTGAATGTTATTCTTAAGAACAATTTCATCAGATTTGGGGAAGATTTTTTTCTCCAAAATACTGGTGTAGCAATGGGAGCAGCCTTCTTCTACTTTCGGCTGCTCCCGTCAGGGGTCACCACAGCAGATCAACTGTTTCCATTTCTTCCTGTCCTCTGCATCTTGCTCTGTCACACCTACCACCTGCATGTCCTCTCTCACCACATCCATAAACCTTATCTTAGGCCTTCCTCTTTTCCTGTTACCTGGCAGCTTCATCCTTAGCATCTTTTTCCCAATATACTCTGCATCCCTCCTCAGCACATGTCCAAACCAATGTATTCTTGCCTCTCTGGCTTTGTCTCCAAACCTTCCAACCTGAGGCTGACCCTCTAATATACTTATTCCTAATCCTGTCCATCCTCGTCACACCCAGTGCAAATCTTAACATCTTCAACTCTGCCACGTCAAGCTCTGACTCTTGCCTTTTTGTTAATGCCACTGTCTCCAACCCATATAACAAAGCTGGTCTCACTACCCTCTTGTAGACCATCCCTTTCAATCTTACTGGTACTCGTCTGTCGCAAATCACTCCTAACACTCTTCTCCACCAACTCCATCCTGCCTGTACTCTCTTCTTCACCTCTCTTCCACACTCACCATTACTCTGAACTGTTGATCCCAAGTATTTAAACTCATCCACCTTCGCCACCTCTACTCCCTGCATCCTCACCATTCCTCTATTCTCCCTCTCATTCACACACATATATTCTGTCTTAGTCCTGCTGACCTTCATTCCTCTTCTCTCTCGAGCATATCTCCACCTCTCTAGGGTCTCCTGGGAGCAGCCTGTGGAGGTTTATTCACAGACATAGTAATGATACAGTGGGAAAAGAGTTGTGCATTTGAACTGGAATTCTTTGCTTTTTGCACCTATTATACTTGTTACCTGGATGACATTTTCATTTTATGGGATGGTGATTCTCAAGAAATTCCACGTTTCCTTCATTGTATAAATCATACTACTGATTTTTTGGTTTTCACTCATGAATGTAGTGACACTAACAATGCATATTTAGACATTTGGCTAACAAAGGATACCAGGGTGACCCTCAGCCCACCCGCACTGACAGCTAACTCCCCCCGGTCACCAATGGGCATTTTACCTTAAGGATACATAGAAAAGAAACGCATTCTAACAGTTTTTTTTTTTTTTTACATTTTGATAGTTCACATCCAATGTATCAGAAAAAAACAGTAGTCAAAGGGCAGTTTGTGCAAGCTGACCATATGACTACAGATGACATGTTTTGGATGAATCTGACCTTCGTAAGAACATGTTTTTGAAATGTGGATGGCAACTGAATTTGTGAATAATATTATGTTGGAAGTTGTCAATAAATGAGAATGTGGGTATTTTGTCTTCATTTTGGGGGTTACTTATTCTCCCACTGACACTAACATGGATGGTGATTTGGACAAGCAATTTTGCATTCACAGAATGAGCTACCACCCACCTTAACAAGACACATCAATAATATTGAGTCAGAAAAATCATTGGATTTCAAAATTTCTTTTATTACGAATTTTTCCATTGAGAGTCATGTGATCCAGAATATATTAATAAAAAATTGGGGTTTGTTAATAAATTACACTAATCTATGAGAATTAGTGGGTGAGATGCCCCATGTGGTTTTTAAAAGAGGTAAAAACTTAAAAGTAATTTTTGAGTCAAGGAAACCAATTAAGATGTCGAATGCAGGTATGACAAATTGTGGTGCATGTACACACTGTAAACATATAATGGTTTGCAGCAGTTTGAATTTGAATAATATTTTTGTGGAAATTAAGAGGCATTATAATTGTGTTTCTAAGGAGATGGTTTAGTGTGCTTGCTGTTTTCTTTGTCCAAGTTTTTATATTGGAAAGACAGATCAGAAATTGAAGGATCGTATTTATGAACACTTATATAAAATTAGAACTGCCAGAGAGAATTATGCATTATTCAAACATATTCTTTCTTACCTAGACCATTTCTTCAAGTTTTATGTGCTTGAAAAAATTACTGTTGACAACAGAAGAGGTCCTTGGTCACTCACACTTGAGAAATGGGAACTATACTGGCAACTTTTTACTAATGCCAATAATTGGCCTGGCCTAAATGAAATGACTTTGATATCATGTTTATTAAAAGTGAAGGCATTAAACAGATAGTACATAAATACACATATATTTTTTGCATATATTATTTTTAAATAAATGTATAATTATTTAATTCTTGTAATATTCTGCTTTTAGACATGATATTGGAATTGTTTCTTTCATAGTGAAGTATGCAATTTAAAATATTTTTGTAGTATATGTATTTTTACTAGATGTGGTAAGTTATTTTAAGAGCAGCTGTTTTTCTTGGGGGCTCAGTCTGATTACGGGAAATTGATTTGTTAATTGGATTAATGAATGCTATATAAGGTGGGCTCTTTTTAATGCTTTTTATATGATGATGTTCCTCATAGAAGGGATGAAAGCGCTTATTGTAACAGTGTTTTCATCTGGTATTTTTGAGTTTGGGATTTTAATTGTTGGATTTACCATTTTTACCCTTGGATTAAACTTTTTGCCTGTATTCTAGTATCTGTTTTTTGTGGTGCTCCAGCCATTATTGTTGCATATTAAACAATAAATGTGGTAATTATGATCTTAGAACTTTACTAATACACTTGGTAATATAATAGCATTTTGTACTATAATGTTACAGATACCGGAGAGCAAATGCAATAATTATGATCTTATAGATTTATCACTGGGCTTGGTAATATAATAGTTCTTTCTACTTTAATGCTGCAGATATAAAGCAAACATGGTAATTATGATTTTACCATTTAATTTCTCGACTTGTAAATATAATAACCTTTAATACTTTTTTCTTTTACTAAATTAAATTAAATCATTCCTTTTCTGGCTGTCCAAAAAAGCACTCACAATAAAATACTATAGTGTACTCAGATTTATTTTTTTATCTGTGTAACTAAAAGTTAGTGAAGTTTCAGATCCCTCCTGAGTACTTTCATTCACTGCACATTTGCTGGTGCAGTTGTATACTAGATAATGATGGTTGCTAAATGTATGGTTCAGGACAAGGTCTGCACTCCACTTATGAAAACTGATGCACACATGTTCATTTTTCTACCACTGCTGTTCCTTCTATATTGCTGTTGACACCTTGTGACATATTACATATTGTTATGGGTATTGGAGCTATGACAACTAATGCATGGCATGTGCTCTTAAAAAAATTGGACTGCTTTATTCCACACTATTTTTTTAATCCCCTCCAACCAAGATCTTTGGCCATTCATTCCTATTGAACAGGAGCCAGGTGTTCCTAGGCTTGGTGAGAATGTAATGGCCAATTACTGCCTTCCTAGAAAGGCCCATAGGCCCTCTATATCCTGGTACGAGTTGGGCAGCTGGCAATGGCTAAGCTTACTGCTCCTGTCGGCTGGCCTACCCTGCTCTCCTGGGAGTAACCTCCTCATAGGCTTCTTTGGGGTTATAATTGCTTCTTCTCAAAGGTAAGTTGCTCCTGCGTACTAGTTTTCCTTTGGATACAGTTGGCATAATAGTTGATGGTTTTAACTTCCATGCACAAGGTACAAAGTTTGATCCTGACCTCTGACTAATGCCTATTTGGAATGTGCATGTACTCCCTGTGTCTCTGTTGGGTTTTTCCCACCTCTGATAATGTGCTGAGTGTTTCCATCTCAAACTCACTCAAGAATAAAGGTGTGTGCAGCAGCACAGACAATACATGGTGCCCTGTAGGGGTCAGAGTTGTATAGACCCCCTGCATTGGGCATCTACTGTGGTGCACAGTATCCTCAAGACAGGAGAACACAGATCACAGACTGCATACTGTGGCAGGGCTAGCCACTCCATGGTGTAGAAATATGGTTCTAGGTGATCTGGTTGTGTTGCCAGTGTTAAGTGAGTTGAGGAACTGGCCTACTCCAACCTATGTCAGGCACCCATGCTAATAGTGGGATGGGTGTATGTGCCCCTACTGGCCGGTGTTTGCCTGCTGTAAGGACCAGGAGCCCTGGGTCAATAAGCTGCTTACCTTCTAGTGTTCGGTTGTTAAGCCAGCATGGGTTAACTAGGATACCTCTGTTGAGTGAAAGCTGGACATAAAACCAATCAACGTGCCAAACATGAACTCAATAATAGCAGACTCAGTGTAGGTTCACTGACAGGATTGGCTTGGAAGTGGATGACATGATGGTAAGGAGGAGGCTGATTTCCTATGTGTCCATGAGACAAGGTGGAAGGCATTGCAGCAAAGCCACTTGTCTTGGTATCCAGAGTCGACTACTCAGGAGGAGGACAGACTAGAAATGGTGTGGAAATTGTGGTGAGGGAGAGGCTTCAGAAAACAGTGATGGATGCCATCAGCATTAATGACAGACTCATGAAAGTGAGACTCCAGTGTAATTATAGAGCAGTATTTATCATCTCAGCTTATGCCCCACAGCAGGGTTGTGATAGTGAGAAAATAAGTACATTCAAGCAGGAGTTGCAGGGCCTACTAGACGGGATGGTGGAGGAGAAGGGAAGTCTGAATGAGGAGGTCAAAGACAGAATCAGAGGGGCTGCAGCCAACTGGCACAGAGAAGACTGCCAAAGGAGCTGAAAAGTAAGATGTACAAAACAGTGGTGTGTCTAGTACTACTGTATGGTACAGAAACCTGGACACTAAGGGCAGAGCAGTTAAGGAAAATAGAGGTGATGGAGGTGAAGTTGCTGAGATGGGTGGTAGGATGCACACTGTGACAGATGAATAAATGAGGACATAGGAGCAGAAGCCAAAGTAGCCCCAATTGAAGCAAAGGTCAAAGAGAACAGATTACATTGGTTTGGGCACATATGCAGAAAATCCGAAGACAATCTGGTGAAGAAGATTTGGGACTGACAAGAAGAAGTCAACAGGAAATGAGGGCATCCAGCAAAGAGATGGAATGATTATGTGAGAGAAGACCTGTGACAGTCAGACATGTTAGTTGAAGAAGGTAGGAGAGTGGCACTAAATCAAGAGAGATGGCAGCAGTTAACACAACACCCTGACCTCATGTAGCAAATGGGACAAGGGCGGCTGATAATAACAATGATGATAATGATGATGAGTTAGTGCGAGTGCACTATGGTAGCACAAGCTCATCTAACTCACAACTCCAGGGTGGGAGGATGGCAGAATGGTTAAAGTGTTTACCTTGCTGACCCAAGGTGCAGGGTTTGATTCTCACATGGGGTAATTGGCTAGGCATAAATGGCCCACAAGGGCAGTTAGCCTAGTACTTAATCTATGAACTGAACTATGAACTAATCACTTAGTGCTCCTGCTAAGTGATGTCCATATGGTGAACTAGAACAGGCAAGCCTGCAATGGCCATACACTCCCATACTCCCTGGCCAGCTCTGATAAGCACCAGTGCCAATTATCAGACTTGATTCACCTACTCTGTAGTCAGGGCTTTTGTCATAGGTTATGCTTTAATTATAAATAAGCTGACATCTCTACAGCTGTATGCCTCATCCATGCTTAACTGAGTTTTTCTGAAGTATCACATTGTAGAAAATTACACAGAATTAAATAGTTTGCTCACATTATCTATAAACAGTTCTGAGGGCTTACTAAACTGCATGGTTACTGAATCTGAAAATAACGTTTTATGGTGTTTTTTTTTCTTTTCATGATTACTAGGATCTTGTGTACTAGAAGGAAATGTTATTTTTCACTAGTGTTTGCATGGCATAGATTCTAATTATTATTAATATAAATGCAACTTGTGTGGTGTTCAGGACAGATAATGCTAAACCTTTCCATGAGTAAGCTACTGACACCAAATGCATTTAAAGGAGGACACACTGTTACTGAGATTTTGTGAACTGAAAACACATAACTCTTCATAATGTTACTAATGGGCAAAGAATAGCTGTTTGTACTTTTTTGTGTATTGTTGAGATGCAAGCTACTAAATTAAATTAATTAGTATTAACATCTCTTAAAGGTATTATTCACAATAAAATACACACTGCTGAAGGAAATTAAAGTTTAGTAGCTGTTGCTCCATAGCCTAATAAAGGCAAACTGCCATCATAACTAGTGGAGTAGAAGTTTTATTGTATGTTTCCAAGGGGTCTTCTCATACCTGGACAGTCTGACTGCACCAGTGTTCCACTGCTGCAGAACTCTGACTTTAAACAATTCATAATATGGAATACAGTCTAATTGCAAAAGTGTCATGCCAGCTGGCATTTTATTAGCAAATAATAATAATAATAATAATAATAACAATAAATGAATGCCCTGTTCGAATTAGTTGTAATCATTATTACAGTAATTCATTATAATTCATGTTGCCAGATGAGAGAAACTGATAAAGGTATAAAGCTTAATTCATAAATTCCATTTCAATAAATATGAGTAGCAATCTATAATGGACACACATTGCATTTAGAACTTAAAGTTGCTAAAATATGGGGGCTTCTATCCAATAAAACATATTAATTAGGGTTGCAACCAGCCTGTTTTTTTGCAGACTGCCTGGAAAACTAAACAGCAATTAAGTAATCCAGAAATGATTTTACATGGTAAAGTTGCTGCCTTCAGACATCCATTTTTTTCTACAAGCATCATTTCAGTTAAATGTGTATGTGTTCCTAGGGAGGTCAAGAAGTAAAACTGAAATTTCACTTTGTGCAATAATGTGCAAGTAAGGGTATTTATGTGATTAAATGGGTATAATGAGGGTGGTGTATTTGGGGCAATAGGTGGGGAATAATAAAAAAGAAATGGATTAGGTGGGAAAAGAGTGGAGCAAGTTACGTGGCTTTTGTCTAGTTTTAATCTATTTCAGTGGAGACAATCCAAAAACTGATAATGTTTAGATCTGTTATGCTTCAATTTTTATACTGAGAACAAATTGACTGTGAAACCCCCTGCCCTACCCTTACTCAAATGTGCAATCCTGCTGGAGAGACAGGTCTGTATCCCAGAGACTACCCCATCAATGGAACAGGCTCCCCATCCATGTGAGGCACAGTTCCTCCCTAAGCCAACTCAAGAGCAACTTGGACAATTGGATGGGGAACAGGAAATTCATCCCTGGTTTGGCACCTATGTCTGTAATGGACACAGACAACCTATAAGTGTTTCATCTCTCAGGCCCCTGCTTGTAAATGTTTCATCTCCCAAATCTTGCTTACACTTATCAAGGGTATCAGAACTAGTCAGAAATTTGGGATGCATGGGTCAGCTTAAAAAGGCCCTTGTGATTATTAGCCTAGTAAACACCTATGGACCTATATGATTCCAGCAACTCCATCAGATAAGGTACATTGTATGTGTTTCTGTGTGGTTAATCTGATAAAGATGGGAATTAGTCGTTGGTGTAAGATTTCTAGAGAAGGTTTTCTTTCCAAGTTAATCATCAGCTGGTAAATGCAATAATTTTTAGTTAGAAACAGGTGAAGGAACTGTGGTTCAAGTACTCCTGGACAAGAAATAGAAAGTTGGTAGAATAGTGGGCCTGCTTGAGGCCCACTCTGTGAACATTGCAAGAGTTTGTCACTAGATTTGGTAAAGAAGGTGCAACAAAGTGAGTGCTGGTTTATTCACCATCTATTGCACCTAAAAGCTGGACCATTAAATGGCAGCACTGATAAGGAAGCACCAACATTTCGTGATGCATGTTTATATGATACCCTGAGGATCAAGCTGATGATGACAGACTCATGGTTAGATAAACTGGATCTGAGGCAGCATTTTGATTTTCCCCCATATGGCAGCAGTGCTGGCATTTACAAAGCATGCAGCCCAATGTCAAATATTACTCTAATAAGCAGTGCCCATAGGCTACTTGACGGACTGAACCGGTTTGAAAATGTCAGCACCAGCAAGTAATGGATGGATTTGGAGTCCGTTGATCCTGCTGAAAGGCTGATACATTATTTGGATGACATCCTCCACAAAGAAGATGGTAAGGAGGCCACTAGGGTAGATGTTGAATTCTTCCAGGGTTTATGCAGAGCTGTTGAAGTCTCATTATTAAAGGACAGGCTGGAAGGCCCTGCCAGGAAGTTGACATCTTTACGACTGAAGATTGATTTGCCCTCTCAGTCCTTTAGGCTCTGCAGTGACAAGTTGAAATCATTAAGGAAGAAGACTGTGGGGTTGTAAATACAAAATAAACACCAGGTAGGGGACATTAAGCCTCATTTGGGATTTTGAAATTTGCTTGAAGGACAGTTATCATAAGAAGGACATTTATGACCTCCATGATCAATCTGCTGAAAATAAACTGCAAAAGCACCATATATTGTGAGTTATGAGAAAAGAAAGAATGAGATCTTAATCAATTGGATACATTTTTGAAGGATTACAAGGATATTTCCTTTTGGCCCCAAGACTGGGTGTGAGCATTTCTGTATATCATTGCATCAGAGACAGTAGAAATGAAGTGTTTTGCAATGGGGTAGAGATATAGTTGACCTTGAACTCAGCAGAGGTGGTAGTTAGAAACAATGTGATACATCCATTATTTTCCTGGAGCTTATAGCAATATGGGTGACAATCTCCTCTGGGATGGCACACGAGCTAACAAGAAGATTAAGTACTATTCAGTTACTCAGGCAGTGTTCCTGCAATTAACAAGAGGGTATCTAAATCAGCTACATTACAAGCCTTATCACGTACATTGCTGCTACACAGTCTGAAGATTAATTTGACTTTTGCTGCTCATTATTTTCCTGGTGATGTTAGCATCCTCAGTGATAGCTTTTTATATTACAGTTACATAGGTTGCATACAATGACTCTGAAACTAGACTGGCTGCAAACAGCCATACCACAGGTTTTATGAGCAATTAAGCCATGGTGGTGCAGCAATAGTGTTGTCACCTCACAGCAAAAGGTTCTCCCGTTCGATTCTTGGCTGGAGCGCCTTCTGTGCGGAGTCTGCATGTCCTCCCCGCGGTTGAGTGGCATACGAAAGACATGTGTAAATGGGCATGCCTTCGTTGAAGGATCGGCATTGAGCTGGCACCTCGGCACCATAAAAATCTAATGCCAACCATTAGCGGATGGAGTTCCGCTGTGGCGACCCGTAACCGGGAAAAGCCGAAAGAAGAAGTGAAATAAGGTAGGTGTTCTTGAGAAATTTAGAAGTCGATGGTGGCATTGTTAACTGCTTCTTGAACTTATAGTTGTAGCATATTCTTTCTAGATATATATATATATATATATATATATATATATATATATATTTGTTTTTTAGTACATCATTGTATCTGGAAATATGTTTTGTTAATTTCTTATATGATCCTATTCACTGGAGCTGTGCCTGCAAATGGTCCATTGAGATCAGGGCACTACACTAGTAAACAGATATAATGAAATAAATAAAGTGTAACCACCCATGGTAAATGGGTCTAGGACTATTCAATGAAAGCACATTTCACTGAAAGTCAAATGACTGCACAAATCACTGAAAGTTCAATTCACTGAAAACTCAATTCACTGAAACACATTTCACTGAAAGTTATATATGGCCTTTTCCCCACTGTTGTGCGACCCTGGAGTTAGTATATATAGTAAGGGGGGGCACTGCCCCCCCACAACAGGGGGGGGTAGGTGGCGTAGCCCCCCCATATTTTGGATATATATTAAGTTCAGAAAAGAGTAATTTATTGCAGTTGCAAGTATCCATGTATATAGTTAAAAATATTTAAAATAGGTGGGGGGCAACGCCCCCCCCGATGTGGGGGCGGTGCACCCCACACCCCCCTTACTAGATATATTTTCTCCAGGGTTGCACAACAGTGGGGGAAAGGCCATATATAACTTTCAGTGAAATGTGTTTCAGTGAATTGTGTTTTCAGTAAATTGAGGTTTCAATGAATTGTGCACAGTCAAATGTGTTTCAGTGAAATGTGCTTTCAGTGAATAGTCCTAGACCCATATATATATATATATATATATATATATATATATGTGTGTGTGTGTGTGTGTGTGTGTGTAGGTGTGTGTGTGTGTGTGTGTGTGTGTGTGTGTGTGTGTGTGTGTGTGTGTGTGTGTGTGTGTGTGTGTGTGTGTGTGTGTGTGTATGTATATATATATATATATATATATATATATGAGATAATATATATAGATAGATATATAGATATAGATATGTGAGTGTGTGTATAAAATGTGTTTGTGTGTGCATGTGTGTGTGTGTGTGTGTGTGTGTGTGTGTGTGTGTGTGTGTGTGTGTGTGTGTGTGTGTGTGTGTGTCTACCCATTTTTAACCTAGGCTTCTATGTGCAAAGCCACCCCTGTTTGTAATGCTCATGTTTGTCTTTCTGTCCCAGTAAACTTTTGGCACTCTCTTCATATTCTCATTTTCTTTTGTGTACCTTACCCTTCATCCATTTTGTTTTTAAAAAAGAAAAGAAGGTAATATCCCCCCAAAACTGGATTTTATCTTACCCTTTACCCTCCTTTGTATTAACTATGTGCTCCCTTTGGGTGTTTCCCAAACTTGCTTGTAACCTCTTTCCTATTTTCCTGTACTCTGACTTTCTGCCCTATTCTTATGTTGGTAATCATGGTCATTTTTTTATTTATTATTTAATCTGTCTTTGTTGACTAGGAAAAGTCTGACTGGGCAAAAGCTATTTTCAATGGAAGTATGGGTAGAAAGCCTCCGCATTTAAATTGCAGTTGTTATACATTTATAATAGCAGGGTAAAAAAACATGTATACATGAGCTTATTTACATTATTTTTATATATTTTTAAATGTTTCTTAGATGAACATAACATTTTAATGCAAAAAACAAGAGATAAATTAACATAAATTGGCTAATTATTGAATAGAGAAACAACATGCTTCTTGCACATGATTCTTACTGTGTTACATTTGTTTTTGCTTTCTTAAGTGTAAATATTTTTACTGTTGCTTTTCTCAAGTGTTACTATCTTTATTATGTAATAATTACTTGTTGTATGTTTTTCTTTTTTTATTAATCCTTTATTTACCATGTAACAATATTTCATACTTTCTATATCTGTTTGGAGCTTTTCTCCCCGGGCCTCTACTGAAAATGGAAATATGTCCAGCTAGACTAGCCTGGTTAACAAATGTAAAATAAAAATAAATAAAATAAATAAACATACAGTGACAATTAATATATTTATAGCATGATGGCTACAGGGAAAAATATCAAACTAGGGTGTTTTTGAGTTTAGTAATAAATTACAGACACTAGAATGTAGATTAAAAAAATGACAGGAGAGATATGAAAGGAGACGGTATGGAAATGAGCGGGAAGATAAATGGACAGAGGAAGGAACTGTAGTTAGTGGTGGGGTATGAGAGATGGAGGAAACATAAGAGTTTGGGAAATAAGTGCTGTATGAGGAGGAGCGATAAGATACAGAAAAATTGGGTAGGAAAGTGGCTATAAGAGTTGGTGAAAAGAAATCTGAATAAAGCTAACCAGGTGCATGACTGTATGATTTATAAACCTGATAAAGACCCATGGGTACTGAGAATGATCAAACTTATAACTCTGATTAATATGGATTAAAAACATTTGCTTTGGACCCCACCCTATTTTTAACAACTGTATTAAATCATACTTTACATAATGATATAAGTCCATTTACATTAATAGAAAAGAAAACAAACAGTAGTGACATTTGTATTGTTTTTATGCAGCATATGTATACGTTTTTCTTTTTAACAATTATCACTTAATTCGACATTACATAAATTGCTCAATTCTTGCCTTCCCTTAAACTTCACTGCTTTTCCTGAACATTATTCTGCATGTATTCTTTCCACAAATTCCATTATTTCTTTATAATTTGTTTCTCGTAACCTCTAGTTATTTTATTTCCTTTAATTCATATACAGTTAGTTTAAATGTCGATTTCCATTTTTGTCCTTTTGAATGAGACATTAAACTGAGATCCCATCTAATTCATTTGGTGGTAGCTCAGGTGAATGTAAAAGATTCCACAGCAACTATTGAAAAGAGAGCAACCAAAATCCTACTCCCTATGTAGTTCTTGAATGTCTCCCGTATTTTATTTCTACTTAGATTTATGATCTGCTTGTGTTACATATATGAGTCTTAGCTGTGTAGCTTTATGTATTCCACATGAAGCTAGTCCTCAGTTTGAGTTTGAATAAAGAAGATACAGAGTGGATAATGTTGGGCCGTGTCTTAACAGTATTACACAACTCTTCAGACAAGGAGTTTGATGTTATTTACTACTTCAGGAAGGATTTTTAACACTAAACATTCACTTTACATGTGTGTAGTTCTGTAAAGGGTTAGGATTAATTCCAAAATGATGAGATGGATTAAGTTGTTATTCATCTGCCCAGGTGGTTGGTATGTTAAGGTATATTATTCATTTTTCGTGTTAAAAAGATTTATTAAATAGGGGTTCTTACTTCCACCTTTGTTATTTCTACTTGTCTCTGGGCACTTCAGTATATGCAATTTGTCCTGTTTCTGGTTCTGTACTGATCGTCACCAAATTCTGTTATATGTGGATGACTGCATAGTACTTTTGCCATTGCTGGAGTTATCACTGCGTTTGTTGTTCAAAAGTTCACAGGTAGTTTCAAGGCATGTGGTTCATGAGACCACAGAGCATCCAAGCCTAGTTTTCTCAGTGCACCAGAGCATTATTTGGTTAAGTGAGTTACTGAGAGACATACATTAGACAAACAGAAGTTAATAGAATTCAACTTTGGACTCACAAAGCAGTTATTAACAGGCTATGCCCTTAATCCTCAGAGTTGACTGCCAGGCTAAAAAAACGTTGTAGTAGTATGTCTCAAACCTATCACTTTTAAAACTCATTAATTTTGATAGCATTGTTATGCCGCAATGAGTATAACAAAGCTCACTATTGTGGTCACTCACAATCTGGATGATAGGCTCAAAGATGATCATGTAAATTCAACCAGTTTTTGAGTGGATCCTAGCCACTGGGGTAATTTTTATTCTTGCCCTCATTTCCAGCATTTAGGCTTCCCTTGCCAGCCCCTCATTGGCCTAATTCATTCATTTCTCTCTCAGTGTGACAGCCAGGGCATTAATCCCATGCTGAGATGAGAGCCTTTTGGCCCTATTCATTCCCCAAAAGGGATGATAACCAATCAGCTCATTTCTTATCCTTTAGATGCAAGCCTCGAGAGCTGATAGACCTGCATTCTCATGAAGATGTTTCCTTTCCCGTCTTATCTCCCTCCTTGTGCCTTAGTGGTATCACTTAAGGCACTTCCTATCAGTGCCATTGCATGCCTCTGCTCACCCAAAAGCATCTCGTGACTCAAGCATAGTGAGACAACACTGACTCAATGGCTGCTACTAGCAATTCCCTAACATTCCTATTGGAGTTAATAATGCAGCAAGCCACATAGCCTATCTTTCTCAAGTATGGGTAAGCTAGTATTAGTTGTTAACTCTCACCAACCTTGTTTTAGTCCATCCAGGTTGTGAGGTGTTAGTCAAGGCTAGTAGCATTCATTATAGTATTTCTCTCTAAACCCCAGGACAGAGGTCCAGGGGCAGGGTTTGTGTTATAGTCTGAAAGTATAACAAGATTCCTAAGTGGGTACTAAATGAAATCTATAGCGACAGTAGAGAATTATGAGTGGCATAGTGTAGAATTCATTTCTAGGTTGGTTCTTCAATTTAATATTAGCAATGCTACAGAAAGGTTTAAGCAAACACTGTCTTTGTTAAATATGACAAAAAGGAAGAGTGTAGATTGAACTTTGCTATAAAGCTGATGTGTGCAAAGATCATTAACACAGTTTATAAAAGGACAAGATAATTCAGCAGAGAAACAAAAACCTATAGTGTGTTCAAACAGTGCAGAGAGGTGGGTGAAAATGGCATCACCATAAGGCATCCTTTAATACTGTATAATTCATTGCTTCTTATATATATGGACTTTACACAATGTCCTACCTGTACTTTGATATAGCCACAGTTAGCTAGTTGCTATAGCTTACATGTTTTATTGTTCAGTTTTAATGATCACTTATAAAATACTTTCTCCTCCTATAAACTCATCATCACACTATGCTAATATTAATTTCTCTACAATATTCAGTCTGCCCTTTCTTTCATTTCCACTATATAACTAAGAGTTTTAAATCACTCATTAAACTCATCTTTAAGAGATATGGTGAATATTTTTAACAATTCTCTCTTCTAACTAACAGTAAGCAGTGGACTTTACACAATGAAATCCAATTATGTCCTTTCTTCAGTTTGTAATTAACTTCTAGAAAAAGTCTTCACCTGAATCATTTACATTTCTGTCCTCTTGATTATAAAGTCAAAATTTTCATTAAGTGCAAAACTACAGCTCTACCTACCTTTTTCATATCAGAGCAAATTGTATTATTACCTACAATCTGTACACTCCAATTTATGTATCCCTGATAAGATATGTATCTCTGCCCATTTCTCATTAACTACTAGTTTGCAAATGTCGAGTTTATTTTTTACACATTACATTTATGTATACAATTCAGTGTTTCTCACTTCTGAAACATGCCTTACCTTCAGTTCACTCTCAGGTAATGTCTTTCTTGACATTTTCTTGTACAATGTGATC